>NC_091948.1:18922794-19222794 GCF_041260155.1 Ptychodera flava | reverse complement strand
AGTGGGTTTATCCTGATAAACAAATTTTCAGGAAAATGAAAATTCTTTTCCATGCTGTACGTTGTAGTTTTGTTGAAATAGTTGTTGACAAGTAACAGTTCAATAATTTAAAGATTTTCCAAAGAGCCATTAAACTTTCATAGAACAGAAGTCATTGTAAAAACTTTAATGTTGTTTGCTGACCTAAAAAAATTTATGATTGCCAGTGTGTCAATTTTTTGCATTTTTATGCGCTAATGCATGCTTTCTGCAGCCGTCAAAAATTAGAAAAAGTGAAATTTATTTTTGAAATTATTGATATTTCTTTATGATTTATATTTTGTTCTCTGTTTGCAAAATATGTAACAATGCATTGTATTTGTAGTGTTCATGGTAATAGCATCTTCACCATGATGGATTGAGTCTTCTGATAGTATGTGTTTTCTCATCAGGTTGTCAATGCTATTCTACACCACGCGTTTCCAAGCAAGCTCCAGCTACTGTTTGCATTCGTCTTCAATCCCAAGGAACATGTCAATTCCAGCAACTCTCCAAACCACCCTTCCATCAGGCTGAGTTCTGAATCCATGCCCAAGGTGCCAGCCTTCAGAGATGCTGGTGATTGGGATAATGAACTCAAAAGGGTCAATGCCAGTGGATTTCGTGTTACCATGGCAAATCAAGATTTCAAGATCTCAGACAGGTTAGGCAAAGTGTGATATAAGAAAACCATTTCAACAGATGTACGATAGATGTAACATTTGATAATATTTAGGTTACTTTATTCTTGAAACAAGTACTTTTTGGTTTTCTTCTCCCTGAAATATATGAAAAGGACAATTTATCAGCCTTGCAAACAACAGATCATGCACTAATGAATTCTAGTCTGGAGTAACGTTCAGCTGTCAGAGGTAAACAATGACAGTACACATACCACACACACCAGATCTCTAAATTTTTGCCGAAAGGATTCAAAGCACACTTACTCATTAACTCAAGAACAGATATGTTCAACAAACGTACAACTCTTTTATGCTACACAAATTTTGTTATGCCAGTTTGAGCTTATTATAAAATTAGGCCAAAAGCGAGGACAATAAGGATTTTGCAAAGGAGTGGAATGATCCAACCTTAACTTCACTTGAGTGGTGAATATTGTTGCACCGGAATTGAAGTGGCAAAATCGATCTTTTTGACCTTTTTGTGATATCAGGAAAACATTGAATCAACATAACAATTGATACATAACTGAACAAGTGTCAAAAATCACCCCTTTGCTGAATGCAAACAGATCATTTTGTATGTGACCTTTAGACAGTTATATTTTTATTATCGTGACCTGCTTTCCCATGACAAAGAAACATTGTCACAATATAAGGGAAAGCTGCTGTCCTTATCTATATGAAAGACACTGCCAATTAAAATTTCATAATAAAGGCTTTCATGAGGTCCAAATTTTATGTAACAGTGTATACATGTATTCACCAGTGTTTGCTACAAATCGTAAAATGTTTCACTGAATGTTTTAATCTTGTCTAGCTGAAAGCAAAGTTAAGGTTGTGCACAGTGGACCAGTATCTCAACATGCTGTTCACGGCGAACAAAATCCCAGAAAGAAGCTCAAAAAAAGCAACGAAGCTCTTTGTCCCTTTAAAATTTTTCTTCTGTGCCATTATCAGCAATACCAAATCTCTTTTGTGTTGTTTTACTCCAGTGCGTCAACTTCCAAATCTGATGCAAAGTGTACCACAATTAATTTTCCCCATTTGTCTGCTTCAGTCTTCCAGAATATTTTGTAGTGCCTTCATGTCTGACAGATAGTGACATAAACAATGCAGCTCCGCATTTCATCGATGGAAGAGTGCCTGTAAGTTGATTTATGAATCTGTTTTCATGCAATAGAGAATTCAAAAGACTATAAGACTATCAAAAATGGAGAAAAAATATATAAGGGAACTTCCTGAATTTCCAATTTTCATTTATATTTGCATTTTTCAGAAAATCTTTGACTGTGTTGGACATAAAATTATTGGTTTGCATCTCACCTTAGGAATCTTACAAAATTACTTTGTCAACATATTGTTTTATTTTGTATCTTTTGAGTTTGCAAAATGTAAGTACTGATGCAAAAAGAACAGAAAAGGAATGTTTGAATTCACTGACACACAGCTAGATGATGATGATAAATTTTACAATCTTCAAGACTGTACAGCGTGTGTGTCTGAATTGTACAGGCACTGACATTTCCTGCCATGCCTAAGGCATAGCCAATTTTTTCTATGTTTAATTTGTCAGCTGATGTGCAGCGTGCTCGGAAGGTTATATCTGATTGGTTGATTTTCACTATTCACAAAAGCAAATTAGACAAAAAGCTTTTGCTGGTCTCAATCAACCTGCAAGAATGCAAAATAAAATATTTTTTTAGACATGATGTACATTTGTCGGGTCAGAGCAGTGGACATATGGTATGGCCAGTGTTTGTACATTTATGTTTGCGATACTGACCCAGTGAATAAACTATTTATTACATGGTGGGCAAGGCAGTGATTTCACTCCTTAAACAAAAGCAAGCTAACATCAACAAAATTTGTTTTTCCAGACATGGTGTTGGTCACACAACAATGGCAGTTCCCTCTACAGGATGGTTCCCCTGCGTGCTGATACTGAGTTTGTAGATCGAGAAAGAAGGTTTGTTTTTTTTTGTCCAATTTCAAATGTAATGATCCATAGTTTTGCACTACAGAGGGAGCATTGCCTTCATTTGTATGGGATCACTGTACTTAAGTCATTCTCCTTACCATACCAACCAAACCTTGGCTCTAGAAGGGTTCATATTGAATTTACTAATAACGTAGATCGTAGTCGATTGCAGGCATATATATTAAAAAAAATATGGGTGAAATTAACTCAGAAACAGCATGCCATAACATGGATTTTTCCCTGTACTTATTCACAATGCATGGTGCCAGTGTTTTGACTAATTAAATGTAAACCATATTGTAACCATGGTAGCTGTATGGATTTTAAATGATGGAGAAAGAGAATAGTTTTGATGTCGGTGAGATGGAACAGAGTATAAAAACTGATAACATTTGATTAACACTTACCGTTTGCTTATCATTTGTGTATGATTCTTAAACTGTGGACAATACGACATGTTTTAGCAAGCGGAGCGACAGTACTAGGTTAGTACATGTACATATCACCCACAGTACTGCACAGACATCGCAAGATACGTGTATGTCCGTTGTTTCTTTCAATGCAACATCATTCCAAGGCTGTCAAAACATTAAAGCTGCAAGCTGCTAGTGGTTAATGTAATATCTGCTACAGCAACGCCTGCACTGCTGTCATTTGTGGATGTATATTAAATTCATCATGGAAATCAGCGAACGTTGCCAAACAGCTTCACAGTCATTCCAGTGTTTACTTTAAATTGTCAAGTGTCTTGCAAGTCTTATTATGTGTACATTATGATCAAACTAAGGAAATCATATTCATTAATGCGACAAAGTGTAAACTTGTGTAACAGTGATCTATAGAGAATTCTAAATGAATTTCAAAAATGATAATATAATTATAAAAGAAATGAACTTTTCCGAATTAATGTCATTAAAAAAACTAATGATAAATTTCTACATCACTCTCTACTATCAAGATGAAACAGAAATATAAAAACCTAGCTTATCATGAGGTATTTCTAGGTTAACACGTCTACTTTTCTGAATCTTTTTCTGTTGAGGTGTATCAGCCTCTGAGAAATTTGTATTTTATGTCTTTTCAGCATGCTTAAAGCAATCAAAGATGTCCATCCTAAAAAAGAAAAGTCCTTTATGATCCACATAGAGAAATATTGTCCTTCTGTCGGTAGTATTCAGAGCTCTTTCAAGAAACTTCAAGAGTTATGTATGCCAGGTACGTATCGCATAGCAATGCAGAACTCACAGACTACATTGAAAGATTATTGTATGTGCAAGTATGAATTGCAACACAGGCCAGCCAAGTTTAAACACAGCACAAGTTTCAAATGAGACAAGCAAAACCACAAAGTACTGTGAAACCTGTCCTTATTGACACTTTTCCATTGAGAAGGTATATAGCTCACCTAAAGAAAGCTAGGCCCAGTCTCTTTTGCAAAAAGAGTTAATTTTCTCGAGGATGTCTGATAGTTAATTTTTATAGGACCTCTGGGAATTTGTTGCTTCATATAATGTGACAGATATTCAGACTCTCAAACTTTTATAATACTCTGTTGGTCTACCACTTGTGCTGGCACATTTTGAAGCTCATGGAATAACTCCTTAGTAATTTATTTTTTTGAAAATCAATAAGTTAATTTTTCCCTATAGAGTTACCGTAACACAGTAATGGCGGCCATTTTGAATTTCAAATATTTGCAAGGTGACCCCTGATATTTAGTCTTGATTTTTAATGAGAATGCTTTAAAGTTTCGTCGAGGAACGTGTAGGCAAAAGGTTAAGTATTTCGATTGGGAGGCGCATACTACCAAGTTCAATAGAATATGAATCTGTCCAATTTAAGAATGACTTACTATTCCAAAGGGGTGCACTGTCCCTAATAGACAGGTTTCACTGTACATGCCCGGAAGCTCATGGAATTCTGTCCTTCCACACTTTGTTATAAACAAGACAGTCAAAAAGACCACTGACCCTAGGTTTCAGTTTCTCATAAACCAGTGTTTGACCTCCTCACAAAAAAAAGGTTTGAATTGTGGTTTTTGTAGACAAGGGAAGTTTAAAAGTTTTGTCATTCAAAGACATCGGTAAAACATTGCCGGAATTTTAAAATGCCTATCAGCGACTTGATATCAATGTTGTGCTTTGTTCACATCAAGAAAATCATTTGTATTGGATCAGCATCATAAAAAAGGAAAACTATTGTATGTGATATGGTAGAACAATTTAAATGATATGGTAGTTGAAATATCAACATATAATTACACCTAAATGACATAGAACTCAAACCATGGAATTAACAGAGTGATGAACAAGACTTGCATTTCTCTTTTAGAATCCATGAAAGAGTTCTGGGGGAGTGATGACAAGTGGTACACCAGCCTAGACATTACAAAATGGTTACATTGCGTACGGTAAGAAGGACTTGTGTACTGCATTTTGAAATGCTGCATGGCAACACAATTTTATACAGATATCAAGGAAGAAGGGTGTCTTAATCATTAATTTTTCCGTTTTAACAAACCATCGCTGTCAGTCCTGAAGTGACGCGTCAGGTACTGGTATTATCCCATGCTTTATGGTCAATGTACATAATTGATCACACTTGCCGAGAGAAAAGTGTAGAATGGTATATGGATGTCAGCTATCAAAAATGTATGAGAACTACAGGTTTATCGCTCATAAAGTGATCATTACCATGCTGTCCTTTCTGTTTGTAGGAGATGTCTGTCTACTGCCACTGAGGCAGTCGACTGTATTGTGAGTAAGGGCAAATCGGTTATCTTAAAAGGTATGGTCAATATTAGATGATGGGTTTTTTCACTCTCGGAGAGTCCTTTAAATTCAAAACTTGCCTGGAAAGTCAAGGAAAATAGGTGATACTTTTAGGAAATCCTTGAAAATCAGTTTTGTGTTGAAACTTTCAATTTGCAGTGGATGTTCAATGAAAAATGTCAATGAATTTTTTACTGAGACACCGCTGGAAAATGGTCTCATTCAACATGAAGTATTCATGGAAAACCACTAAAAGACTGTGTACTTTTGTGTGTTCTGTACTTTTCCAAGAATTCTCAATATTCTAGACATGATATGTTATTCATGATTTTGTATTTGCCTTTGTTTTTAGAATCTGAAGGTCGTGATCTGTCTTGCGTAATATCATCACTGGTACAGCTAATATTAGACCCTTACCTCCGTACACGCGTTGGATTTGAAAGTCTAATTCAGCGAGAATGGGTAGTGATGGGACATGAATTCCTGACAAGATGTCAACACGTGTCATTGCCAGAAGGTGAAGAGGTAGGAATGAGCTGTCTTGGCATCTTTGTTTTAGTCTTTTATATATCTGTGTGCATACAGAGCTTTTCCATGTGTCAAATTCAAATAGAGCTGTAAAAGCCTCTAGCTAGTTATGCCAAAACCAGCTGCAAATTCTCACCAGCAAAATACGTTTAAAACTTGCTCAAAAAGTTAATTGTGAACAGTGAAGCTCCATCCTTGCAAGATAGCAATAACTGCTCCTGTTTGTTTCACTGGCTTTTTTATTGACTTGACAAGTCCCGTCGCAATCTCTGAACCAAGAGCAAAGATTATAATTTCATCTCGTTATGGTTTCTGGTTGGATGTCCTTGGGTTGATTTTGTCTATTACATCAGAAAGTTTAAGATTAACGTGTATCTCGCCGAAGAAAGATTGCGTTTTCTGACATATATCAGAATTGCAGCTGTTTTTTATCGTGTATGTCATTCCAAACACGCTTTGCACAAGTTTGTATTTAAGTGCAAGTCAAACTGATGTCAGTTTCTTTCTCTTTGTTTTCTTTCAAGTCGCCAGTTTTTCTTCTGTTCTTGGATTGTGTGTGGCAGCTGGTCAACCAGTTTCCACTGTCCTTCAGTTTCACCGACACCTACTTGATAACCCTGTGGGACTGCTCCCACCATGGACTGTTTGAAACATTCATATTCAACAGCGAGCGTCAGCGATACCGGTCGATTTTGCAGGAAGTGAAGGAGCCAGCAAAGCTGGTGTCGGTGTGGGACTGGTCGCTGCAGTTCAAAGAGGAGGACATCGCCCTCTTCAACAATCCCATGTACTACACTGAGCATCCGCAACACCAGAACTGTGTGGGATGCAGAAATGAAGACTTGAAAGAGCTGCAACTAAAGTTGAGCCCAGTGGAGGAAAGCACAAACGTCAATGATGAGAAATTACCATACCGCAAACTCAGTCAGGCTAGCCAAATATCGGCTGAGCAGAGGCTGTCAAACAGTTGCAACTCAGACACGAACCTGGCCCAGAGTTTGAATGCAACTGGGCCCGCAGTCAAATTTTGGATTCAGTGTTATTTACGGTGGATTCCTAGCGTTCATGTAGTCAACGGCGGACCTCCCACGGAATTTCAGCAGCAATGCATGCTGGTTGATGAAATCCACTACCTTAGGCGTAAGGTACACAGTCTGAGGACATCCACGCCATTGGCGAAGAGGTCTGGCCAAGAAAGCAGTTTTTACTTTACATATGACTCGTCGCCGAGACTTAGTGAAAATTTCACGTCGGCGTTTCCCTTTTCACCCAGCTCCTTAAGCAATCACATGACATCGTACGTTGCGGACAAGAGTGCACTGTCAGCAGTGGCCGGAATGTTCATCCGTTCGCCATCAATGTCAAGCTACGATGGCTTGCATAGCAGTGGATCAATGTCATCAAGTAACAATGATGACCTCGATGAGGAATCCTAAATCCATCAACAAAGTGCACAACCTCTGCCCTTTGAACCATGACCTCATCATCAATTTATAGGGCTAGGACAAGGAACATAGCCCCAGGCAACTCAGCTACCCAAAATTATTTCGAGAGAGACTACCGGAAGTGCAGTTTCTGACATTATGCAATGCTTTCGGAGATCAAAAACCTCTTCAGTTGAGTCATAGTTGTTGGTCACAGACCAACTGATAAATAAGTAAATAATAAACAAATTAGTTGAAGTTTTACCTGCATGTTCTTCGGTGAAGAAAAACCAAATCTTTACCTTGTAGAGTAAATTTTAGTCTTACAAATGTCATCAGCGAGAGAGGAGCAAGGCTTCAATACAATGTGCAATTTTTTGCTGTGCCTGACATTGTGAAATTTTGGGAGTGTTTGTCAAATTGTAAGAGAGCGAGTGCATCCAAGGTTTTAAGATCTGTATAATTTTTAAAGATAATTAAACCTGAACATGGTTTGTATAGCAATTACTGTAACATTATACAATTTATGATGGGTGTAATTTTTTTTCCATTGTCAGTACATATATGAGACCACTGTAGTGTGGATTTTTGTGTTTTTACTTTTTTCTTTCGATATATATTATCTATGTAGCTCATCATTTTGACAATTTTTTTTCAAATCATTATGTACAGTGTATGATCATATGGTACTCTTCATTTACTGTAAGTTTCACTTTTTTGAAATTTTTTCATAATTAATAATCAGTGGTCGCTGAATTTTGGAAACTTGGTAGGGTTTCTATATTTATAAATTACATAACTCCTTCGTCAGTGTGTGAACTCCATTGTCAGTGATTTTGCAGTTGATAAATGCAAGTATAACTGCATAGGAAAAGTTGGTGGGTAACCATCCTGGCTTTAATACTGAATAAGATGACATGGGAGGTAGGGAATGTTGTATAATATTTATGTGTACCAATGGTTTTAGGTAGTCAGCCATCTTGATCCTAGGAGAATAAAATGGTAGTTTTGAGAGCTGGAAGATTCTCAGATGTTGTCGATGAACAAATCCAGGATATCACAGAACAAAAATAAAAATATGTGGAGACGTAACTCAGCATTATGAACCATATTTAGTTTAGTTTTCCAAATGAAAGTAGCAACTCCAGAAAATATTAATGAAGAAAAAGCAATGACGTTAGGTTCAAATTCAACCCATGAAACAGCTGTAAAACAAAGGATATGACAGTGAGCGGTGTTTATTCTACTTGCCTTGGCCTTTCAAGACTCCAGAATAACTTTCTATTGATTCAGATGTGCAAACGCTGGCTCCAGATCTCTGCCACAATTCTACGCAAATACAAGAGAAGTGAGCTAGTCATTGGTTTGACCAGTAGGAGTATCCAACCAATCAGAATATATGATATAATGGTTAATTTTTTTTTCAAGTTCCCACTGAAGTTATCATGTGATAGTGCATTGGCGTAATGTTTGCCACCTTCCTTGAAGTTTACGTACATATAATCTTTAACTACACAATGACAGCGGCTGATCTATATATGTTGGTGGACTGCTGTGCACTGTTCTCTGAATGTTACCTTTAACCCACCAAATAAAAACCAAATTTCAACATGTATGTGTATAAAGTATATACTGATATAAGATTTTGTGTTTCACAAGAAAGTGAGTGCAATATACCCTGGCCGAGGTCGTCAATGCAGGCACTGGCCCAGCTCACAACTAGTTGACGTCTCTCTGGATACCTTCTGCACCAGAAGTTATAGCTTTCAATCAATTTCACTGTATTCAGCAGAGTAATCCAGGATATTTTTGGAAAAAACATGAGTTCACACAAACAGTAGCTTCCTCGAACACATCTTTACTCTGATATTTTAAGTTTTTTGTGTCCAAATTTTCCACTGGAGTGCAAAGCACAAGGACTGTTTTCAAAAAGTTTTGCTGGACATTCAGCTTGTGTGCACTTGTTTTGAAGCCTGTGAGGTCAAAGAAGGTTCCACCGCCTTGCATTTGTGAAAATCAAAAATATCATTTTCCCTCTTAGAGTTAGTACAGGGTACAGTACTAGTGGTCCTTTCAAATTTCGAGTATACCTGAAGTCTGGGTAAAATTTTGTTATAAATACCAGACATTGTATACAGTGAACCCTGATTTTCATTCTTGATTATGAAAAGGAATGGTTGAAAGTTTCCATGAAGAAAGTGTATATTCGAACAAAGTGCAAACTTTCTCTTTGCTTGAAAAAGTGCAAGGTGTAGAGAACACTTGTGCCTCTTCCATTACAAACAGCAACTCATTCACTTGTGCCAGTATATGCTACAAGTTCATAACATGTTGGTTGATTTCTTCAGCTTGTGGAAAAAAGAAAATATTTGGAATGTGCAGCAGTCTAATACAGTAACTGTAGCTTCAGTGGAATATAACCATTGCATAGATTTCCAAAATATCATGTTATTTAAGTGAGTGTACAGCGGGTCTGACCTACGCTCACTTTCGCTAAGGATAGTTCATGTTGTGTGGGCACTTTGGCTTTTGATGAAAATCCATCAGGTTTCAAGTACACCAGAAAGAGTAGAAGGCAAAAAAACTGCTGTGGCAACTCAGAAGGGAAGTGCTGACAAAAAAAATTACACACATTCACTTTCCCATCACGATGTAAAAGTGAAACAAAAACTTTAAAAAAGTAAATTTTCTCAGAAGTTCCAAATGATCAAAAGTAAAGTGTGTCTGTAGGTGTATATACAACTCCTGCTTAGGTTGATCCTGTCACTTATTTAGTCATTATGTTTTCCTCTTTTTTGTTTTTCATTTCCTGGTGTTAGTTTATAGTGATCATGCAGTAATATGGTGTCAACTATTAAAGTGTACTTTAAATACAGAGATTTGAGATGATGTAATCAGTTTTAGAAAATAAAAAGTATATATCTGGATAAGTTCAACCATCGACCAAAACTGCCACCCACAAATACTTGTGTGAATTTTTAGTGTTTTTATGTGTATACACTTAGGCCAGGAAGAATAATTAAATTGTTCCTCAGAATTGCTACGTCTACTTTAGCCAATTTGCATTTTTTTTATTGCAGCAAATATATACTTCCTTGCTAAAACATGGGGTCAGAGTAGAATGAAAAAGCGCAAATTTTAGACTGCACCTTTAGGACGTTAAAAAGACTACTGCAATTGTTTTACTGTTAGGGTATTTTTGTTGTGTTTTCTGTTTTCTTTTAGGAGCGTGTGAAAATGCTTATAATTTGTTCCGTCAACACTGCCTGTGTATGTAATGCCTCTATTAATTGTGGCCAGTTTGTAAAATTTAGACTGTAAGTTATCAGTAACATGTAACTAGTGAGAGAATTTGCTGGTTGGAAAGAAAAAACAAAAAAGTTCGCTGACCTCCTCTGAAGCTTTGCCATAAAATCTGAGGAACAATAATTTTTTGTCTGGCCTTTTGTGAAATTGTTCATGTGAGATGTCATGTTATGTGTGGAAAGCTGAACAGCTTACATACACCAATGGAGATATGATATCAAGTCACCTCGTTTGATTTGAAATCTGGTTATTGATTAATGTTTCTGTGCTGAGATGGCTGAGAGTGGTCTGAAACTAGCCAGTCGAACATAAAAACAGACTGTTTATGGCCTAGATTGGCATAACTTATCTCATATTTCATCAATCATTCGAAACAAAGTCATTCATGATCAGAATAGAGTCTACCAAAGCAAAATGTGATATATGGTCAAATGTTCTCAATTTAATAATTTCATTTGTCTCCTTGACATAATTGGCGATGGAAGAAATTCTCAGAATACTAATTTGAATATCAAAGAACACTAGTGTTACACAGACCATACAAGTTCAATATTACTCAAAAATGTGAGTGATAATTATGCATGTTGTCATGTTCACTTTAGTTTTGATTGTATAAGCAGAGCTAACTTAGTCTGCACATACAGTTGTTCATTTTAAGTGATATGAATGTGTGTGTTTCATCCTTTGTTTTAGCCATTCATGAGCTGTGATTGAAGAAACTGCCATCGTGCCCATTAATTTGAATAATTGTGAAATGGAAAGTTTGGGTGGAATACAAATAAATTTTATTATCTTTGCTTTTTAAAATGTGGTGTACGTGCGTCATAGCATACTGATTTTGGAACGTTGAGAGTGTGGTGTCAATTTCACAATGTTGATGTGTATTTAAAGTCGTGGTCATGCAGTCTTTAATGTCATAATTAGTTAAAATGTCATATGCTTAGTAGTGTGATTGCTTTGTGCTACAGTGATGTGATCTGATATTATGAAAAGTACATGGTTGCAGTGGCTATAAATGGTGCAGTGTGGCTGTCACAGAAAAGTGTGAGTATAGTACGGCTGATGTGACAGCAGCAATACTGAGGTTAAAGTACATGTGACACTTAGAGAATACAGGGTAGCCATACTTGTATGTTGAATGGTGACAGATTAGAATGATAATACATGTATGTGATACACTATACTGCTGTGTGGTTTGACACTTCTAGAGGTGCGCTTTTTTATGAATGATATATGGTAGTTGTAGCTTTAATGCTAACTTTGGAATCCATGACGAAATTGCATCGCGTTCATCCATATATACTGTACATGTCAGACTCCACTCAGATTTAATAGTTGATCGCCAGGAACTGCTAGTAATATTTATGCAAATAGAATTCATGGTTTGAGTGAAATGCAATGACATATGTCATGGCAGGCTATTTCAAACAATCAAGACATATTTTTTATTCAGTTACTTAATTGAAGCAGATGACTCAAGATGGCCAGTGCTGTTAAATCAACCAGAGCTAGTCTGCTTTGCACTTTGAAGTCCTACGTAAACACCTCTAACAAGGTAAGCTTCAGGGTTCAAAGTTATCCATATGAAATAAAATCTAATTTATGTGTAAAATATTTATTCACCAGTGTGCTAGACTAACATGGTGCTTGGCATGGTACATATCCCTGGGGATCGTATACTACTGACTGCCACCAACCTGGTTTAAGATAGCGCCCTCTATATGCCATATAAAGTAACATTCACTGATTTACCGGTACATGTAATGCAGTTTGGAAAATTGTATGCTACTCATTGGTTCTAATGTTCATAATACAGAAGTGTGCCGTGAATATTAAATCTGAGCAAGACTGGCTTTTTTACCCAGTCAAAATACAGGGAAACTGAGTTATTCAATGCTACAATGAATAAAATACGTGCTTGATATCCTGGGCTAGTAATCTAAAACACTCAAAGTAATATCTTGCCTTCAAAAAATCATGTTTTGTTCCAAGTTCTCTGTGCTAACATGCTCTCCTTGGGAAAGCACCATCATTTTCTTTGATTAAAATGGCTTGGGTAGACTTAGTCTATCTTGTCTCTGATATCAAGATCAGACATTTACACAGCCACATCAGTCAATTCACAAGGATATTATTGTGTTTTCTTCCAACACAGCCTGCATTGTTCCATTTTCATTTAAATTGATGTCCTTGTTTTGGGAGTGGCTTGTTCATTCACAAATGTTTCACATTCCATTCATTGCCGACCATCACAGTGAAACTGTCATAGTGACATATCTTAGCGATGAAAATGACCTCAGTATAATACTGTTGCTCATTGTTTACATTGACTTTATATTTTCACACGGCCAAACAAATTTATGAATTGTGATCTGACACAAGTCAGTGGCTTTTCATTAGAAGTTCATCAGTGACCCAGCACGGTGACATCTAAAAGCTGCTCTGATACAGCTTTGATAACTCCATTATGTTAACAAAGTCAGCCCCGAGAGCAAGATCTTGGCCGTAAAAGCAGATCTCCCTTAATGTGAAAAGATGCAATCAGGCAAAGGTTAGAGGGAAGATTAACAGTTTTATTTGCCTAAAACAACCTCAGATCTCTTGATACTATTAACAAGTACAGACAGACCTCTGTAAATTTCACTACTGTGGACGTAGCCTCCAGTAATCTTTTAAAAACACAGTTCAATAGAAAATGGCAAAGGATCGCATTAAAAAAGTTCAAATACAATAGACGGTATTGACGTAGGCATGACGAACAAAAAAGGTAAAGAAAACTGGTGCATATTTTGAGAATGTACAAAAAAAATTACATATCTTCTATCTTTGAAAGCAGTGTATTGTTTTCTTGGGGTAGAGGTAATATGGCAAGGTCATTTGGGGTCAATAACCCCTAGGTAACTCAAAACTCAGATCTTAACAGAATCTGTTGAATTAGCCTGGAACAGAAGATGTGTGATAAAATTGGATAAAATGTTGGTTATTTCTGTTGTAAAAATTCAGACATAGTGAGTGCCTGTCAGCCGCTGAGAGGCACCGTCACATTTGCATGCTCAACTTTTTTTAGAAGGTTTCGACGCTAGATCTTTAAAAATACACGAAACTCATAGGTGAACGGGGACATGGTGAATTGTGAGATCAGGTGTGAATTAGCTTCCACAACACCTGAAGAAAATTTGATGCTTATTCACCCTTTCACCACCATGGTTTCGCCCAAACCCATTATTATCAATGGTGATTGTGGACCTGTTTCCGGAGAATTTAGGGGTGAACACGTCAAAACACTAACAAATAGCATGACCCAAATTGACAGGTACACTATTACTTGAAAATACAAAAGACGTACTTTCACGAAAGCAAAGCAAAACTCTAAATATTTCTATTTACCTATAAATAAATACAGTAATTAAATAGTTAATGGAACAATTTTTGCACAGCCCAAATGGCACTTTGTCACTGATATAATTGAATGATTTTACCATGTACAGAATGCTTGGATATGGAAGGCTTGTAGTTGATCTAGGTAGCTATTACTGACAATGCACAGTCATTTCCATGCATATGTAATTAGCCCAGTGCCATGAGGAAATTCATTTTTATTATGACACAGGCAGAAATTGTACCTATCGCCAAAAAAACTGGTGTTACCAATTTCAACAATGGAAATATTGGTCAAAAAGGGCATAAATTCATCTTAAGTTCATTAGTTTATCAATTTTAACTGTGAGATATTTAAAAAAAGACCACATAACGGACTAAATCACATTAAATATTGCCTGATTTGGGCAAGGACTGTGTTCCCTGATTAGATTACAAAAAATTAAATTACTCAGTCTTCTCGACAGGCCAAGGATTCCAGCAAAGTGTCAGATGTTGACAAGTTGTGGGTTGATTTGTAATATCTGTGATAAAGCCTGCAATTTGATTCTCTGAAATCAAGGTACATCTGTAACCCTACATCGGACTTCCTTTGAATCCTAATTTTCTCGAATCATGAAATAACTCTGGTGCAGCCAAAGATTCTGGAATGGCTGATCTCACGTGAAAAATGCCCGGTAAATGGTGAAAGGTGATCAAGTCTCTCGGTGAAAAATTTCAACATCACACCTCTGTGGACGACTAAAATCATAACAGACAATGAACATGGTTTGA
Source organism: Ptychodera flava (assembly GCF_041260155.1). Lineage (NCBI taxonomy): Eukaryota > Metazoa > Hemichordata > Enteropneusta > Ptychoderidae > Ptychodera > Ptychodera flava. The sequence goes on along the minus strand of NC_091948.1, from coordinate 19,207,934 downwards.
AATCATCAAGATCATCTCTTTGTGAGCAGCTCATAACTGACGGCTGTTTCTGTGCTTTACCTTTCATAAAATTGTAAGAAATCAAACATGTTGTATATTTGCGGTCTCTTTCACTCAGTTTATTTCACTGAGACGGATAAACGGTGATCACAATTTCAAACTTGGTCATTTCAATAGAGCTTAAAGGCATGGAACCAAAAATAAGAAATTCTTTGATAGAGGAAATTGCTTCTCATTATTTTGTGACACACTGGATATTTAACAATGAAATGCTTAAGACTTGCATTGATTGAAAAATACGATGAACTGTTGATGTGATATCTGTGACGTGTGATCTAAATCAATGATAGAATGCCTTTTGACTGTGAAGTGTTGCCTGATGACAGAACTCTTCCGCTGGCTACAAATGCCGGATTTGTTTTGGATATACTTTGGGAAGCATTCATGCATTCCATGGAAGAATTCAAATCCATCCATGCACACAAGCTCACAGTGTTGTTGGTATTACAGCATTGTTGTAGTACTAGTTGACAAACACCAATAAATTCCATGCTTGTGAACAATCTCAGTGTATTGAATAATGCAGGTAAGTCCGTTATGCGAGAAAATTTTGTCAAGGGGTAATGATAGTGCGCAATATCTAATTAGTAGTCGAACATCGAAATGACCGCTCTCAACAATCATAAACCATGAAAGACTGCATGTATGTGAACATTCACAAAGCCATGAATAACCCTGGCTAGTTACATCGGTATTAACTTTGCTAACAGCAGACACCTTTCGACTGTGATAGACATTGATCATCTTTGATTTCTCAGATGTAAATGGACTAATGCTTCCAGTAATGACATTGTGTCAATCTGTGATACTAATCATAACATCATCATCAAAAGTCCCGAGCTTCCGTTCAAAATTTTGTCTCAGCAATATCTCTGCACTGACTGATACCCGATTATTAATTTTTGCGTTCACTTTGGTGGCAAAATGAAGTCTGTATTTGGGTAGATGACGATGCATCTTGAAATGAAAATCTTTCAAACATTTCTACACACCTTTGCAACATCATGAATGACATTCAAGATTTCTTAACACTTTTGAACTGGGGACCAGCTTGAGCAGAAGACTAATCTAAGATCCCTGAAACAGTGTGAGATTCACTGAGAACAATTTTGGATAACTGCCTCATACTCTACCTAGACAACATAATGTTGCATGACCCCTCCTTCTACCAGATATTCACACACCGGCCCACTAACCTTCAGATTCAGGATATAGCCATATATGAAAATGACCACTTGCTTTGCTCTTGACCTCGACCTTGCCACACATGACAATGGATACTTGTCTGTAACTGTTTTATGAAAATTTGTCCCTGAGTTGCCTTCCTTCCTGAAATCTGTCTGATACACTTCATCTCAACTTTAAAACATGCTGTTCAGTTTCCAATCTCACACTTCCTTGTAATAGAAAAAAGTGTCAGTGAGTAAAACTTAACACACACATTCTCTTACACTACCCATACAGCTTTATATTTGTTTCAAATTGGTTTTTCTACTCAAAGCCTATGCTGCTTCTACAACATGACTTGAAAGTTCTAACTGGTAGATTTTCTCTTAAATTTGCCTTTCTCTTCAATGGAATAATATCATATATCTAGTCTGTTTCCATTCCAATATAATTACACTGATCTGCAACATCCTCCATGATACTTCACCTTTAACATGATGATGAACAGATGCTAAGCAGACACTTTCAATTAAAATCATGATTAATTAATTGTGACCCCAATTGTTTGGGAACCATGTATGTTCACAGTTTAAAGCTATTGTTATAGTAATACACTGCATGAGACTCTGTTCCAATTGAGAGACCTCAATGTAAATACTGAAGTGATAAAACAATACATACATACATCTGATTTAATACGTAGCTAAAACATATTAGAGTGATTTTCATAGCTCGTATGAAACAGGTGATAAAATCTAGCTCTTCTGCGATGTATTTCTGTATGTGAAAATTTTTATGTGAAAATAAGTGTAACCAGGCAGTGAAACTTGTTTAATATCTCCTCAGCACATTTCACACATGAAACTTTGAAACACGTTATTATATCCTGACATAAGCTTTCATTAACGCTTATGGTCAAAGAAGCCTTCTCGGATATATGTACCGGTACATAGAGCAAGCCTGCAGCACGTCAGTTTTTCAAAGTCTACACTACTGTGACAATGCCAATATTGACAAAGACATTCAATTCAGTAAAACAAGTCAGTTATTAGCTAAAAACTGATTCTTTTTTTCCAAGACTAAGCAATAGTGTGTCACTGTAAAAAGCACAACAAATAGGTGATAACTTCAAATAGCTAGCTGGTGTTCGTAGCTTTTACTTCAAATTTCTTTGCATATTGTTGCAATTTGTCTTTGCCGCGACAGCAACACTGAGAATGCCACTGCCAAGGTCAATCCACAGTAGAGAATTATTACCCAATGTTCACTGACTGTATTTTCAGTGTTTTCAGATGTTTAAATACTGATGACATGGTAAATTTGTTTAAAAAAACCAACTGATCCATGATGTATCTTTTACAAATGGAAAAGGATTATTGGAATATCCTCTATTAACGCATGGCTGTGACTTTCACTGGAATTTACATTCCATTCAAAACAGTCTCCAAAACTTGGACAAACGCCAACTTTTCCCAAATTCAGAGGTCATGTAAGTACAGATAATATCAAAATCGACTTTTGGAAACATTGTTAATAAATATACAGACCAACGCACATCAAACTCCAATGATCTTGTTTTAGCTTTGTTAATGTTTTCGTAGAAAGTCATTATCATTGTTATGTACAGTAGAAATGTACAATGGAGAAGTGAAACCACACGTCTTCAGTCCACAGTATGCATATGATCTTCTTCACGTATTTGAAGCCCAGTAGTCATGCTAAATACTGCCCTCATCAATCATTCTGTTAAGTACATCAATGATTCGCACAAGATGCAAGCGCAGTTTACTGTCTGATTCAAACACCGTGTCCAAGAACTCCTCATCTGAGAAGAAGTTAAAGACATGGCTGACCCTGCCATGCGACTTGTCCGTAAGGTGTCTGTCAATTAGCGTCTGAAGCATTCCACGACATTCATTGAGTGACCTCACAAGGTAATTCCTATCAAAGCTGTAATCCACTTCATAGAAGCTGATGATGGACATGATCGTTGACCGGAATTTCTTGCGGAATCTCTCGGCCAGTATAAGTTCATCTTGGTTGAACTGATCGTTACGGTAGAGGATACCGATTTTTATCACAATCTTGATGATGTCTCTCATGAGTTTCTCCGCTTCTTTCTTGTTTCCAGTGTATTCTTTGGTTATTCTGTAGATGTGATCCAGGAGTTCACCTGTCAGGTCATCTATGAAAACTTTGGCCATCCGCTTTGATGCCATCTTTCCCAAGATTTTCTTCTGGGCCCTCAGCCCGATGCCTTTTGAATCAAAGCCTGCTCCAGCCTCCGCCACTGAAAGACAAACAGAGAATATATCATCAAACTGCAACACTGATCATAGAAACCATATAACAAGGTATCAATGGCAAAAAGCGACTACTAACTATGAAACTACACACTGATGTACCAGTGGAAAGAGATGAAAATGACTTCTACATCCTCTTCACGTTATTTTCTTTTACATGGGTCAAACTTTGACATGGAAAATAATTGACAGAATATGACTGACATAAACTGTGTTACACACTGCAGCTATATCCTTGCACACTGACAGGAATTACTGGTTTAACCCTTTTACTACTGTCGTCCGGCCCAAACCCATTGTTATCAACCATAATTGTGGACCTGTTTACTGGGAACAAAGGGGTGAACAGGTTATGAATTGCTGAGGGAAAAAACAAATAAAATTCTGGGTGAAAATTCTGAAATGTCCTTGCGCAGCAGTCACAGCTGCACGTGCCGAGACTGTTTGCATTATCACGAGAAACAGAAGTATTGTTTTCAGGCCTGCAGGGTAGCAAGGTTATTTCTTGGTTATCTGCCAGGATAAACCTTTGCCATTGCTATTATCTGCATGTAGTTTCTCTGATAATCATTGAAAAATGATACGAAAAGACCTCAGTTAGCATTCTGGAAGAAAATTTGCTGTATGAGACTGTCTCCCATAATTATATTTTTTTGTCTTTATAAATAAAATCAGCAGGTCGTGAACAACTGTACTAAGGACACCGAAGAATTCAACTAAGTTACTCAAGCTACATGTCAGTGCAACAATCACAATTGCTGACAGTGTGCTTGGATGCCATTGTTGTTATCATGATACAAAAAATCAAGTACATCAATAACCAAACAAAGCGTAGATACACAGTCAATGTTGACACTGGTCCCGCTATTAATAATCTATGATCATACCTGAATTGACAAGAAAGGTACATATTATTTCACATAAACAAGACCTGTCAATCAGCTTGCATATACCGGTATGTATGACTACTGGTGATCTTCAACATATTTGTAAGTGCACGCAAGCAGGCGTATATGTAGTCACCCAAAGTAAATAGAGCTTGTAGTCAAGAAAATTATTTAACAATGAGAAAATTTTCACTTTGCTTTTTAGGTTTGCAATCAATGTCATCTACAACAGTATGTACTTCTTATAATGAATTTTTACACATGACAGTCTGACCACCATGGTTCTGCCACCATTACACCATCAGTTTCTACTATACTGTTGAGTGTGTATATAAATGCTGCTTCAGTATGGCAATACATATATTCTTGTCATTTTCCTGTCATTGATAAATATATCATATAGCTGGCATGATAAAAGAGGATGCACCCTATTCATCACGTCTGTTGTACAATATCATAAAACAATCATCATGTACTCATTACAATTTCTGTCATATCCCATTCCATAGATTGATCATATGGCATCTATTGTAAGTACAGTAGGAAACATTCCCATCTAAAGGCGTTCAATCATAGAGACATCCTAGCTGTGCATAATTTATGTCACTCATTAATCTTCTGACTGTCCTTATGTGAGGGCAAACCTTTTATAAAACTGAGATACTGTGAAGACTCTGATCAACTTCCTTCTGCAGAATCACTGAGTTATCTATTGTCAGAATTTAACCTAAACACTAATTTTGCAATTAACTTACGATAAAATTATCTCTCGATGATTCATAAGACCATGATACACATTAGACAGAAACTAAAAATGTTTTACAAATGCTTAGCACTGCTTATCACTCATTAATATTTATACAAAGTACACTGACAAAAGGCATTTAGACTGTACACTGGGTCTACTGTAATTGTATCTGTGTTACTGGTGTCCCTATGGCTAGAAATGCCAAAAAGATGAACTTGTGCCTCTTGTCTCAAATGTCACTTAATTTCAAGGAAACAAAATCACACAAAACAGTATTGTATGTTCCTTGTACCACTGTCAGGACACTTCAGAACAGCTTTCCAAAAGCATTCTTTCAAAGTATATTGGCCTTTTTACCAGTGATCTATTCTGAACAATTGATTATCATTTGTGCCTTTGTACAGTGTACGATGTTTTTTAAATTAGTCTCCTATTGGATTTTCTGAATATCAATGCATACAAATACAGATACCAGTAATTGATTGCTAATTTATTGGAAGTTCATGTATGGTAGGACTTAATCTTTACTTGCACACCTGTAATGAGGCAGCTGGTTCACGATCAAGCAGTCAATCAAAGAATATGGACATCTGGTACCACATTACAAATTGAAATCGAGTGCAGGAATTTCTGTATAGTTTAGCAGTACAGGCTTGTTTAATATGAAGTACCATAGGAGAGCATCTGTACTTTTAGGTTGATGTATGGCAAATGCAAGCACAAGTATTACGCAGTTGAATTTATCACATACTGTAAATGAAATGTCACCCTCCTGCCTGAGGCAATTATAATCAATCTTCATACATGTATAATTGAAGTGTACATGTCACGATTAACAGATACTTTATTGTATCCAGAGTTGTAAATAAATTGCAAGCCACAACCTGAACCAAAAATATTGAACATCCGCTACCTTCATATAGAATGAAACTTAGCTGCCAACACTTCATGAACTGTGAACAGAATTTGCTTATTAGGGTAAATGATGGCATCACCATGACTCAAACAAAATGAGTGACGGTGATTTTACAAAAATAACTAGATCGGTACTATTACTTCAGATATCAGCACAATATATGCACATCCTTAAGTATTTAGTGATACCGTGGCCAAGTTTGTTAGTTAATTTTAAACCAAAGAAATTTACAGAGTGCCATATGTGAGAAATGAAAAGCAAATATATGCCCTCAGTCTGTGCAAACAATTTGCTCTAGTAAAAGTCAAATTGTTTGGTGCCAGTGTGATTGACCATCAAGTCATGGCAGACATGCAAATAAGTAATAATAGAATTATCCAGTTTCAAGAAAATGTCATCCATAATTGCCCATGTTTATGAAATCAGTCCATTTTCTATAATTGATATTAGTAACCATCAGATGAAAGTCGGCAAATTAATATGTACAGTAATAGCTTTTGCATTGGGCAGAATAATGTTTTGATAATGAAGATGTGTGATTTAGAACTATATTGTATTCCTCTCGATGATATCATGTAATTTCATATTAATCAAAGTTAATATTATGAAACTGATGACACACTGATTAAGTTTACATTGGAGTTTGAAACTCTACAGCAATAAAGATGATGATGCAAGCATCAAATATATGATACGGGGTTATTCAGTCTACATACGGGATCCAGCACTTGTTTTGAACTCATACAATGAGTTAGAAATAAGCAGCTAGGAGTAAATGAAATTATTTCAAGAATTTTCCAAATATGTAATAAAAATATGAATATTTACTGGTGTTATATTTCAAAATCATGGCTGCAAATATACAATTTTTATATTCTTTGGAAAAAGTATTAACTATTAAAGCAGTTATCCTGAAAATTTGAACTAAATATCTTGATTCTAACACTTGGAACTTGACATTAACTCTGAGAAAAGAATTGGTGCAAAAATAGCCTTTCCAGTGAAATTAACATTGTAGGTGTAATTAGGATAGGAATTTGCAAAAAGGATTCTCGGAATTTTAAAGTCGTTGGAATTATAAAGATGTAAAATATTACACATACTGTGAGAAATGTTCCTTTGACTGTGTACCAGATTATCATATGTCTTGTGTTACATTGCAATATGCCATTTACACATGCATGTATACCAACAATGGAACCATTGCAAGCTCATGGAAATTGCTATTTGCACTGAAAATAATACGGTGACCCAAATTACACTTCCAATTTTCTGTGTCACAATTCTAACTGAGCCTGAATATAGAAGTAGTCAGCAAATTTACACAATTTCAATACTGCGAGACTTTTTATTGCACTGTACGTGATATCCACGATGTTCCATTATTCACTTCCAGTGAAACCCAAACAGTACAAAGAATGGCTCGTCACCTTGATATTTAGAAATTTCTGTCACATAATTTTTCTTCTATCATAATTCATTTTAAAACTGAACTGCTGTACAATACAGCCAACCGAAATGGAATGTTGAGCCATAAAATCGGTTACATACACGATACACATATCATAGTCATGTGACATTTGCCTCATTTTCAACCCCTTAGGCAATTGATACAATATTTCAAGGACCCTCTCTCCGTATTGGACCAGACAAGAAAATCTATTACACTCAATTGGCTGTATTTGAACCTTGAAAGATGAGCTGGTACATGTAGATAATCCTTAATTCTATCCTACCAACCAGGTATTATGCGTTGTCATTAACGACTTAAAAGAATGAATGAAAACTGAGTCAGTTACGTGCACATTGATTTAATACAAAGGGCTTGAAATTGTTTTGACGGACAGACAGCATACAGATTAACTCCTTGGTTTCATTCTTGTGTGATGAAACGAGAATTAGAAAACTCTTTGTAACATCGAAATATTTCAAATTTAAAATTCTCATTCATTCTGATTTATCAAATTAAGATGAAATACCTTGACTAATCAATTCTTGAGAAAAGGAATCAATAGAGTTCATGGAACTCTTACATCATGACAACTGAATTAAGATTTTTGGCATTACATCTTTTCAAGAGTATTACCTGGTATTGACTATCTCAAGACTTAGTCTTGAATTATCACAATAATACATGAATGTACACATACTGGAGTTTGAATAGAATTTCTGAAAGCCAATTGCATGCAGCATTGAGATATAACTTAATGGACATGGCAGTGACTGACTATAGTGCTGTGTGTGGTGTACTAGTTTCCAGCAAGGAAAGCCAATGACTGCATAAGTAGAGGACAGTCAGATAATGTATGATGCACATTAGGCCTGATCAGTGTTATTAATGGCTAAGAGTAATGCCATTTCTGGTAGGGATTTAATACTTACTAATCACTTTGCTGTTTGATTTATGATGCATGCAAAATTGGAAGTAGAGCAGTATGATTTTCTTGTCTGAATGGAAAGTGTTCATGTATAGTTGGAAGGTCTGAATATTGATTGTTATAGATTTTACAATTTGTATCTTCTCCACAGAGAAGTGTAATTTGCAGTTCTGTGATGTCTGCTGGTGTACCGGTATCATATTAATATGATTTTTCTAATGATTTCATGTATTTGTCCTTTTCACTGGTTATCTTTTTCTACACGGTCAAAGTTCAGTTGTTCTTGTACTTGATTTTGTCCTTTGACTCATGCAGGACATATTAATAAAAGACAGGTAGACATATATGGTATACAGCAAATGCTGCCTGGCTTTGAAAGTGGGTCATACAGTCTTCATGTACTCTTGAGGGATTTGTGAATAATGTATACGTACTACACACTGACTGACAGTGGAACGGCTTCTCACAAACACGTACCAAGAACCAGCTCTGAAAATGATGCGTCCATGACAATTTAAATGACATAATGACAAAAGACCTCCTCAGTTTTTTTTGCACAAAATTATTTAAAACATGATGTCCACAACAAAAGTTTCAAATGTCACAGTCATCATCTGCTAATCAGACTGCGTTGATCACTTCACTTTCCCTCAAGGCTGGTTTTCTGAGTTTCTTTCACATATGTATATAACAATATAATACCATAGTAAATGTTAAACACAAGAAATATATTATAACTTTGTCCTTTGTTCACTCATTTTAGGTCCACAGCCTAGTAATAGAGCAAAATATTATTGTTCAGTTGTTTGTAAGATTTTGTCATATTTATAGCAGATTGCTAGAAGGGAAACACCTTACTTGAGAGACAAAGTACACAATGTGCTAGCCTAGATGACACTTAATCATTAATGATGGCAACATTTATGATGAGAGATATTGACTATGAATTATTCACATTGACAATAAAATATCTGTGGTACCTGGACAGGCGGAAGGATTCCTGGTCATAAAAATACTCTTCCAAGGTGATTTTCTTTTTCATTTTTGCACTGCAATTTCCTACTGCCGCCACGACCAGTGTGATTGCACATTTAAGACGGCGTTGCTTAGTTTTTTCATCTTTCCATGGAACGTTTATTTTTTATCAAGGTAATATCCCTGGGCAACAATGCAGAGGCTTGATACCAGTAGCTTTCGCAATCACTTCTTACTGTCAGCTAGCTTTGACATCAAGATACTGTTTTAGCTTGTTTTTAATACTTGAAACACTTCACACACAAAAAGAAAATAATGTAATTTTTCAATTTTCACATCCATGTATATAAGTTTGAAAAGAAGGTAAATGCAGAAGCTGAAGGATCAGTCCAATGAATGATTGCCATAAGTTTAGCAACCATTCATAAATGCCTAGAACTCTGATGTTATTGACACAATGTGTTGCAATATTACCAATGTACTGTAATTTGCACACTTTATCACAAAACAATCATGAATTTTATACGAACTATCTCTGATGTTTCTTTATTTTTTTCAATTTCATCATCTGAAAGGCAAGAGCCCACTAACAGAAATCATCAAATGAAGCAATAGAGAGTATTGCCTTGCTCAAGGGCAAACCTCAAAGCCGAAATCTCAAACCCACTTTTCTCTGACAGTGAGTCTGATACGAATCTGTCCATATCGGGGGTCTCACCTATAAACCTATCACATTCTCCAATGTTGAAGTTCATACCCTATCCACTCAGCCTTCCTTTTTATCACTTTTACTATTACTGATTAGTAAAAGTAAAGGCACTAGACAATATTTTAATAGTATTTCTGCTGTTGATTGTTCAAACCTTCTGGCCTTGGTCTGGTGTGTCATGTTAACAAAAGATGTTGAAAATGCCAGTCGTCTGTGATGATGATTTTACAGTCAGTTTGTCGATTCAACAAAATATAGTAAAACACTTTGAAAAAGGTGCATACTTGTTTAGTATCGTCAGATTTTCATTGCAATCAGCTGATTTTTAATTCAGCTAAAAAGACATCCTATTAAACATCACAAAATAGGGAAAACTTTAATCAGCGAAGTGACATACTCAGAAGATGCTAGCCAAAAAGACATGTTTTACTGTATTCTGGCTGAAAAATGATCTATTGCTTTATGCAAGATAATGCACTGAGCAACATCACAGATTTCCTTTCAGTGATTATTTCAATTTGTACCTGGAGTTACATGTAAGACACCATAGGGATAGAATTCAAAACTACATACGCTGTCTGCTCAATAACTGACATCTGATTGAAATTTACACAATTGAGGTGGTACACATTCTCTATCAGTCATGTAGTAGACAAAAAAGTGCACAGAGCTCTCTATGTGCTTGCTTTGAGATTTCAGGACAGACGGAGCCTTTCACACGCTGCATCATTATGGGCTTATTAATAATTCACATGCAAATATAAATGGAAAACCAGGTGAACATTTATACTGCTCAATAATCTTTTATTTCTCACGTAATGAAATGGCATGACCCCAATGTATATTCAGCACAAATAATGAACATGTTTCTCTGGTAATCTGCCTTATGTAAATTTACACTGTAGTTTCACCCACAATACACAAGTGCCAAGGAAACTGCCGCTTCTCATCGGCTTCCATTACGACTATATTTAGACGTTACTATTGATCTATGAATATTTCAATCTTTCCCCCAAATGAACGTCTTTTTTTGTACATGAATGCACAGATCTCGACACGCACACACACACACCTAGTTGTATCATTTGGGAAGATGCAGAAGTTCTTGAAAGCCTATTTGTCAGCATCATCTGTATTTGATGGACACGATTGTTCCTTGAACATGCAAATCAAAGAGAGCTTCAATTGGAAATTTAAGTTCTTCAAAGTTGCTTAATATGATACATGTATGTTGACCATCTACGGTACATGTACATTATCAAAGCCGTTCTTTCATTCCATGAAAGGCATTTTGTCTTCTGTTACAATCATCTACATTGATGTTTGAAAAAATATGACAATTATTTTACTCTTTGGCATAGACTGATTCAGATTGTAACAATCCTGCTGACCTTCACAAGGTTTACTCTTTTAAATCTGTGACTTTGAATTGAATGGACAGTTACGAAAGACGCCAGTCTGAAGTAAAATATCAGCTACCTATTCTCAGTCTGAACAAACTTAATTAAAGGGATATAGTCGTCGGAACTGCGCCTGTGCGAGTTTCTTGTTTACAAACAATGTATTTCATGCACTATATCAAGATGCACCTCATCATTATAGCTGCAACACTTAAATTATACGATGATAGATTATGACAGCCATGTTTTAACTGTCATCAATCACCATTGTGCCTTGGATACATTGTTGCCATGGGTCGTATGGGTCCCATACGACCTTTGAGCGCAGTTCCGACGACTATATCCCTTTAATGTGAGGAAAAGTAGAGGACACAATGAATCCATGTAGAAAGATATACAGGCTTAAACAATACTGAAAGTTGATGTCAGGTGTTTTGAAAAGAATGAGCACATCCTACCCAACTACATATTATGAAAAAAGTGGTATGCCATTACAAAATGATACTATAAATGCCATCTGGTAATTCAAATGGCACCTGGTAGACATATTTGAAAAAGTAGGGAGATTTTTTTCTGCAAGTATTCATCTTATCTACCGGTATGTGCTGTGTGACATTTTCACAGGGTCATTCAAGTTTGAAGTCAACAAGCCTTAGACCAGGGATATAAAAATTTCTTGTGAAGTGTGGCATTTAAATGCATGTCATTTGTTTTCCATGGCCAAATTGGATCTCATGGGGAAAAAGGAATGACAATTAGAGGAAAAAAACAATTAAATACAAAGTAGTTACATACCATAACACAAGAGACAATGTGGTAACAAATAGGGTAGTGACAATTATTCAACCACAAGGGAATTCAATATCTTTCACATTTACCTGAGCCACATCAATGGATTAATTCATAGACAGACATGCTATCTATCATCTTTTATTCCTATTTCCGTCAGTGACTTTTTAAAGGTTAACAGAATTCATATGATACATGTATATTAAAATTACTGTTCAGGTACCAGTCTTCCCATGAAAGGTCGCTTTTTTGATAAATTATATCATTAAAGTCTCATTTGATTGTGTTTAATCAAACAACACACGAACATCTAATAAACTGTACATATCAATAATTTTAAAAATACATTTTTGTGCCGAGTAATGGCATTCCAATGGGAATTATTTTGTAACTCAGGTCAATAATTATGAATCATATTAACTTATTTGACCTTGGATGCATGCATAAAGTTCAAAATGGCAAAACGTTTTTTTCTGTTTTTGTATTGTAATGGACTTCAATGAAATACATGTAGATGCTTGAAAGCTATGAACTATGAACTCAACAGTACTGAATTCTGAGCCCACCCTTCATTATGAAAATAAAGTTTTTTTCTATCAGTTAGCTCATTAGCTTATATATGTATCTCTCAAAGTTACAATCAACTTGTCACCACTTTCTTCATTGGTTTTGTGTATACACAAAGAGGAATGTATGTGTTATTGATTACTTTTTGTGCATCTATCAGGGTCCCTATCCATGTTTCCAGTACAGTATAAAGTGACCTCATAACTGCTATTGTCACAAGACAACAATATCTTCTATTAATACAGCTATGTAGATGCTTGAAAGTGTTTATATCAACTCTTATCATAGATAAAATACTTACATCCATTTCTTCATGACAAAATCATGTGAGCATGATGTGAAAGTGTCATTGTCTCAAGTAAACAGGATATGCTCATTCATTTTGAAGTATCTGATATCACTTCTTGGTTTCACAGATATTTTATTTCTTTTTTTCTTTCAAAGACTGATTTCTGCGTTCACTTAAACGCATTGGCTGTGCATGCTTAAATAGTATGTCTACCATTTATTTGTGGTTTGCATAATATCTCCCAAACTCTTCTGTCATACCTTAGAATGACATGTCGATCAAAATGAACTGTTCCATTCTTAACCTGTTTGCCCCTAATGCCCTGTGAACAGGTCCACAATTATCATTGATAACCTTGATGAAAGGGCAGTAGGGAACTTTTGTTATTGGGCGAGGGGAATGGGGATTCTTGTGGTACAGTGAGGGTCACTGGGAAGTTTTCACTGTTGAGAGCTAGGTGAGACAGGAAAATATTTGGTGGGAGGAGAAGCTTTTTAAAATTGTGATGGGAGGACAGTTGACAAACAACTTTTACTTCCCCTCCAAATATTTTCTTTTTTCCCTAAATTAATTTAAATGCTGTATTTACACTTAAAACCCCTGAAAATACCTTTTGATGTAATTTCTTGAAATAGGCTGGTTGGCTGCCTTGATATTGATTACATTACAAAGAAAAATTATGAGACTATCGCTGTAGATAGACCATGGATAAATTCAGGTATTTAAAAATAGTGTCAATGACAATGTACTCCCATTTTATAGAAATGCAAAGTACTACGACACACTGACATTGCATCGTACAGGATGATTACTAAGAAATTCCGTTGCAAGTCCAAATTAACCTTATACCCCAGCAATATGAAATGCTCCATCTCATAATGACTTTGACACATCTGACAGAAAACAACCCAAGGATCAAGACTATCGTGTTTTAAAGCAATCAAGCAAATACTTTAGGAAAAAATGATTTTTTGACAAAAAATGGGAAAAATTGCCCCAAAAATACAAATATGAAAATTTCACCACAATTTGAACAAATCTGACAAAGGCCAACCCTAGGATCATACATACAAGTTTTCAAGGCAAGAGGATGAGCGCTTTCAGAAAGGAAGCTTTTTGGACAAAAAACGGGAAAATCGTCCAAAAGTACAACTTTCAAAATTTTACCACAATTTGAAGAAATGTAACTTAAGTCACTATAAAGAGCCTGCATACCAAGTTTCAACCAAATCTGGCCAGTGGTTACAGAGTTTTAGCAATTTGCAGGATTTTTCCTTTTTTTCCCCTCATTTGCATTTTTTGACTTTGACATGTTCATTTCAACAAATTCACATCTCTACCCCTGGGTGCACCTGTCCACCAAATTCTAAGATGGTAGGTGCTGCGGTTTAGGTTTTAATGTGGACGGACATACCTCCGCACATACTAACTAACATACATACATACATACATACATACATACCGGTACATACATACAGACAGACATGCATACATTATTTTTACAGCTTTTAACTTCCAACAGCCGACCAACTTGTCAATATCAGCTTGTTCAACTTGATGCTACTGCTTATAATAATATAAATAAACGAGAGTTAATTACATTCTAATTACGTAAACAAGACTTGCTTATCAAGATTTACATCATAAAAAAACAGCATATCTGTCAGGTTATAAAGAATCTTCAACTGGTTATCTTTATCAATTACTTTCTAATTAGGAGTGACCTGAAGATGACTCTGTAAACTCATGCTGAAATTTGCAAATTTTGTGGTACTTTTGTCATGCTTTCAAATTTGGTACATAGGTGAAATGTTGTAGGTCATTCATTCAAAGTCAAGTACTGCCTGTGTGAATGAGTAGATTATGATTGTGCTGTTCCAGGCTGAGGTGCTATTTATAGGAATGATGCAATGTTAGATGGTAATTGATGTTTTAACTGAATTTGACTTGCGTTGTATGTAACTCTTGTACTGTATAAACCCTATCAATTCACCCAGAAAAAATAATTAATATGATTTTAAATAATTGAATTAATTAGGAAATCAACAAAGCCAAAATAATTTTAGTGTAGAATTATCAGAAAGTTCAACCTTTTTGACAGTTCATTGTGAAATGCTTACCATCTTGGAGGATTAAAACATGTAAAGGCAACTTTCCTGAATCCCAACTTTGACATATTCTGAACCGTCATATATTGTGCTCTGTATGTTATCTAAAAGAAATTGCTCATAATAGTTTGTCATGATAGGTTGGTCAAATAAATAGAGATAGAGAAAGTTCCAATTTCCATTTATGGTTGACTTGGTAAGGATAAAATAAAATTACTTTTTGAGGAAAAAAATAGAGTGGTCAATTAAAAGAGTGGTCAAAGTGATAGGGTTTTTATGGTAAAGCTGGGCTGTAAGATTTCTCATGTGCTATTTATAGCAATTATGCAATTTGTGTAAACAGTGCAGTGAAAGTGTTACATGATTCCTTATAATGCTTTTGATGACCTTGAACTTCTTAAGTTGCAAACATTTGTCTCTTCAGTGTGCTTTCTCTGAGTACCTACAGGCTCAACTTATTCAACAGAACTTACTTCCAATGTTAATTTGAAAGTTAAAATGTGCTTAGTTAATAGGATGAAAATACTCATACACAGTTTCAACGAAGATTTTTTTAACCAAAAATGGCAAAAATTGCCCAAAAATACAAATATACAAATTTTGCCATAATTTTGATGAATTCTATTTTGAGTTATCACAAGGCACCTGCACGCCAAATTTTAAAGCAAACAGACCATTGCTTTCAGAGGAAACAATTTTTTACTGAAATGGCAAAAAAAATAGAGAAAAAAATTCATTAAAAATAGAAAGCAGCCAATATTGACACCAAATCTATATGTTTGAATGAGTAGGGCCAAAGGTACCTAAAAACCAAATACATTACAATGATCAGAAGAGTAGTTCCTGAGTTACTGACTTTTGACCATTTTCGCCCTTTTTTCTACCTCATTTGCATATACATGAGACTAAAAAGTTCATTTTAACAACGGCACATCTACATCATATATGGCACCACTACACCAAAAATCAGCTTTATACATGCAGCAGTTTCGGAGTTTTTGTGTTGGACGGACAGACATCCATACATACATACATACATACATACATACAGACGTCTCACATACAGACTTTTTTCAACTATATAACCTCCCAATTGCCATACATGTATGGCAAATGGGAGGTAAAAATGACAGCTGAGGGTATGGCCCAGCAATTTCATATCACATCATCGTTTTTCTTCTTTGCTTGCATGATTGAACTTCGAAAATTTCAACCTTGAATAACTCTCACACTGTTATGTTTTATGCACAGGATATGCATGGATGATAAAAAGACTAAGGAATGCTGGTATTCGACACCAAGATACAATACTCAGTGTTTGGCAAATTCTGCAAGGTCACTATGGACTTACAAAAATTTGCAAGCAGGCAGATGCAGAATTCATGTATGTTCTATATATTGTATCATGTTATTGATACACAGAGAAAGACAGCGACAGCACTTAATAATTTACAAGTCACAGGAAGCTAAGCCACTCTCCTCTGATTAAACCCCATCTAATAATGGTAATAGACATGCCAGGCTGTCAAAATGATGTACTGATGAATTGGCTCTGCATAAGATTGACGTGCTGTGCACTGCAGTTATATATTTATATGGCATACATCATGAAGATGATTTGATAACAAAATGTGTTTTGGAACATTTTATTGTACAAACTGAGTGGACAAATGACTAGTTTCTTGCTTTATTTCTATATCTATCAAACAAAACTGAGTATGGGCTTCTTAAATAACAAACTGATCATAACTAGTTTATTTTGCTGATTGAAGTAAGGGGTTTACTCATCTCATTTCACATGTGATACGGGTGTTACAGTAATTTTATTAATATTGAACATAATGGATTACCTGAGTAAAGAGGTACATGTATCTATCTTTGGACAATTATTGTTGAAAAATCATGCCAAATTATGTGATAGTTCGACAAAATCACGTGTACCAGTACGTGATGGAAACCAAGTACCATGCAATAATGATACTATTACCAAATGCAAGAAATATTGCATTTTTTTGAACAGAAATGTAAAGTGAAGGAAGTAAGACACTCCAGCAGACACAACAGCACTTCTCCTAGCATGGCAATTACATAGGTAGTACAAATAAATTTTCTCTGTAGCTGTCAGAATAAATAATCTTTAGACAAAATGTTTTATAATATCAGAAAAACATTAAAATACAGAGCCGTGATCTGGAGAATCCTTTCAATCCAAGTCACTGAACGTCAATGGAAGCAGGCATCTTTATGGATGGGTCCATAAATTCACATTAACCCATTTCATTTGAATGAAGTAGAAATGCCTTTCTCTTGGTTCTTTACATCTATCTTGTCTTCAGAATGCTTCCTCATATTGAACACCGACAGCATGAGGCCACTTTTGTACCACAAATCACGTCGGAGTTGCCAATTTAGAGATTACCTCACAGGCTTGTATGCAGTAAAACAAACTCAAGTGACACTGCGCACAGAGTGCATCTTATCTTGAAATGCCTGCTGGACATGGTTGAGAACAGTGTGACCTTGACCTTGAGTGACCTTCCATTTAACCTTGAAAGTTAAATTTAAGGTGGTGTTTTTATCTAGTAACACAGTCTTTATGGACCATTGACCTCAGGGCAAAGTAAATTATTTGGTATTCACAATGAGATACTGCCACTGTGATACAAGTATATGAATGCACATTTACATTGTGGAGAGTAGAACTGCAAAAAGCTTTCTCTGCAAATCTTAAAATGACTCCAGTATATTTTCTATAACTTTGTACAAAGCTGCAGTCTCCCACACAAAAAGATTATTTCTCATGGAAACATAAGCCAAGAGGCATAACACTAACTATCAAGGAGTTACATAAATTTTGCAATTGATTTGAAAACAATAACTTTTCTCTAACACGTGTGAAAAAAATTCATAAGAATATTACTATCTCAGTATAAAAATATCATATCTTGGATTTCCTATCAAATCAAATTTCTACAAGTTTCATATAGATGTGAAAATGCAAAAGTTTGAATTTCTATTTTTATATGAATATTTGTTGTACAGGCATTTATGAATTTTCTCAAAATGCCTATTTTGCAATCACTTTCTTTCTCTCTTTTGAAAGAGCTTTATTCATTTATGAAGTTTCCTGTAAGTTTCACTTTGTGCACCCAGAGAAAGAATGTTTTGCTGATAAAACAATAAACTCTATTTATTTCTCTAATTACAATAATTTGTACATTTACTAATTAATTACCATAAAAGACATGTTGTCATTTTTGTGATAAAATCTACTGCATACACCTTTTTTTCTATACATGGCACATGACACATTAACATTTTACTTACAAGCCAAAGCTGAGATCAGAATGTCTAACAGTAAATAGTATAGATATTTCCAAAGTGTGGTATTACTATACAAACCTTGACCAGACAACTGAAACACACTGACATCTACTGTACTTCATTACACTCTTGAACTATAGAGTATTAAGGCCAAAAGGAGAAAAGCTTTTGATTCTCATCCTCTCGCATGTTCATTATAGACTAGCTGCCTCAACCTAATTTTTATTATTGCTGGAAAAAGATACCTCAAAATGACAGAGCACTACGCATAGCATAAAATTTTGATAACTATAGGATCACAGGTATGCATCATATGGTTCCCATCACTGACATTATTGCCGTCATCTCTCGGCATGTACACATTCCTGTTTTTGTTTTTTCATAGCAGTTGTTGGATCTTGTAAACCACAAAACAAAATTGAAAAAAAAAAGTCATGTCACTGCGTCACTTTTGTGAGAGACCTACGATGAGAAACAAACCCGTAATATTTTTGGCCAAATATATTCAGACATGCAGATGGTATCGGTGATCAGGGCCATCATAGCGCCAAATATATACTTCTGAGGATGTTTAATAGGTTGAGTTAATTAGGATGAACATAGATAGACTCAATAGCAAATTGCTTGAACTACTTTGCTGCACTTACGTGTCATCAGCGTACATGTCTTAAAGGTAATGTAATTTTTCCGAAAGCTTTTCCCTGTGCTAAAGTCAATGCAAATGGTGATGGCTGAAGATCCATTTATGTAGCTCAAAGATTAAATTTCACTGTTCTCACTGAAATAACTTCCATCAGAAAAAATACAATCATACATCTCTCACTTCAAAGTTTCTTTTATTCTTAATAGTGAAACTGAATTTTACCAAATTTTTGCACGACCCTTTGTTTTCATTGGCAAAAGTTTATAAATGTAGGCAAAAGGCCTGAAGGGGTTCAAGAAGGTTCTACTGATATAACTGGTGATTAAAGCTGGATGTAATTTAATACTACAGATGGATTATCAGTTTTTGAAGGACATTCATCAAACTTGAATTCCTGGTAAATGTTTTTTTAAAGACTGACATACTGTACCCAGTAATAGGTGGAAGTGTGTTGCTCTATTAATAAATACAATTTTCTGTCCTGGCGTAATAATGAATACATAAATTTATTCTAAAGAAGGATTTCATGGCCCTGTGTTATATGGCTGTGATGATGAAAAAAGAATACAGTGTAATCAACAAGATTTTTTCTTCAACTTAACCAGTCCATGGCCATGGCCCTACATAATTTTAATACACATTTCATAATAATTTTCCAAAACTGGATTGTGGACAGACAGACAGACAGACAGACTGCTGAGAAACACAGACTGACCGAGTGATGACATTGGTCCCCTAGTGTGCCTATGCCACATGGGGGAGGGGCCAAAAGTAGATCAATATCACTTTTGTGATACTATTTGTGTGCAAGTTGTTGCTTCTGATGCAATGCCCTTCACTCATCTGATAAACATGCTGATACTTTTTGGAAACATTGGCATGTTTTGCAAATTTTGTTTAACCCTTTTCCTGCCAAGCGCCCTTGTCCGTTATCCTGCCAAGTCAGTAGAAAACCGCCCCATAATATGTGCCTGCAAAAGATTGGCTCTCCTGCATGTTATCCTGCCAGGCATTTTGGCAGAAATCGCCCTTTTCAGGGTAGTTTTAGCCGTACTTATACGTGTTAGACTTCGATAATTTCTACATGCCCGTTGACAGGGAAGGAGCTCTAGGGTTACTGCAGAAAAAAATTGAGGTCACCGGCTTTGTTTGCCCCTGGGAGTGCGTCATTTTATTGCCGTTTCATGTTTATTTTTTCTGAAATAAACTCCTTCAGTATTGCGCACGTCCGCTAGGCACAAACATCACCTCACTCGTCTGTTAGTCAGAGACCCTGGGGGTCGTGCTAGGGGTGCGGCAGCACCGGCAAACCTGTCCTGTTTCCCCAGGGTAGGGTCAATTGAATATGTACCTTCAACGACTTTGCAGTGTGGCACAAAAACTACGTTTTTGCCGTTGTATTAACGACATGGCTGAGCCATTGAAGCACAGCTCCACGTAGTTTAGCCAGCTCATTGGGAGTGGCTTACGAGTGTTACCGTTCATTACCGACTTAATCGAGTGGTCCTCAGTCAGGTACGGGTTTGTACCTACATGGATTGGGCTGCAGCTAACCAGTGATAACCAGTCACTGCACCCAAGTCGTCAGTCTCACTTTTGCGATGCATGGGTACAACGCAATATGCTTCCATTGTTCTAGCCATCGACGTGTCCACATGCCTGGCAGCCATATTGTACTGCTAGCTGGTTTGCATAACAAAAGCAGTCCCTGCTAAATGCAGGCGGTATCCCCGTAGCAGACTACGCATTGACCTTATGTCCCCTTTGAATTCTCTGTACGCAAACAGCGTACGTAGTGACCAATGCGTCGGCAAGAGGATACGTTTGCCTGCAAACCAGAGCCAATACTTCGGACGATGGAATAAATAAAAAATCCAAAGCTACGTCCATTGAATGGCACGGCCAAGGCGGTGAAGGACATTGCCTGGCTTGAACTTGCAGAGCTGAAGCCCAGCTTAGTACGTCAGACACCAGTTTGTAATGGTATTTCCGAGTCGTTCATATCCGTTCCATCGGAGGAACAAGTCGAGCCTTCCCGTCAACAATACGTTCTCATTTTCAGTCACGCACAACTGAATAAGTGACTTTCGTCTCGCACCATCGGCATATCTGCCAAGTCGTTTGCAAGAGGTAGCCTTCTAGATTAGCATTGCCGAGTTGGTCAAGTTCGGCAGCAATCTCTATAGTGCCAGGCAGCCAAGTACGTCCAACTCCGCCAGAAAACGTCACCATGCTAAACTGCCGAGTCCGCTAAAAGCGGTAAAAAAACCCAGCCCCCCTCGGGTGTGGGGGACTGGCGGACAGGTTTCTGCACCTTTCCCTGTCTTTCGACTCCCTGCGAACCCATTTCGAGGGGAAAAGGCGTTCCTTGTCATAAAACCTGTCCTCGGATGACCCCCTAAAGGCATAGGGGAAAGCAAAACGTAGTGCCGTCGACTTGGCAGAAAAGGGGGTACCCAAAAAGGGTCCGATTTCCACCAGGTTGGTAGAATAACAGTCACAAGTACTTAGATTCTGGCTACACCGAGTTTCAAGCGGATTTTCACCGACTTGGCAGGAAAAGGGTTAAATGTATATTAATGGCTTAAGATTAGAACCATGGTAGGATGAGTCAAATGTCTGTGTGTAAAGTGTGAGTGGGTGACCTCACGATAGCCCCGTCTTGACTTTGTACCACGACGTCATGGACTTTGGCAAATTCAACTGGGTCACTGCCTAGTACTAGGCCCTACACACTACTGCTTTTTCAAATCATGATTTATTATTCATTTGTTAGTAGGGATTAGTGATCTTTCTCTGGCCATTTACAAATCCCTGTGATCAAACGATGCAAATCAAATGGCGAGACATATTTTTACAGATGTGCACACAGTTCAAACACACAAAGAAATTTCTCTCTGACCAGGTATATTGAATGTGAAGATCCAAACAGCTTTAATAAAAATTCATAATTCAATAGCCCTTAATATACAAATATACACATGAGTGTCCTATTGAAGATGTATGGATAACCTAGGGTGCCCATCAAAAGTGGTCTACTTCTTTCATTCAGTTTTGTAATACATGCACTTCAATCTTTCAAGTAGACCTGAAGATGATTGAGAGTGTAACTGTCAATCAGATTATGCTCCTTGCAAGTCATACAGTTTCAGAAAATCTGCAGTGATCAAATATGCCAGATGACTTCACAAAATTCACTGGTATTGACAAAAGCTATAATAATATAATGGTTGATTATCAATGTGGCTTCATTTGCCAACGATATGATAATTGTTGATCCATGTGATTTCATCAATGATATAACAATTAATAAGCAAATGTAGTTTTCATCAATGATAGAACGATTAATTATCCATGTGGTTTCATCGATGATATAACAATTGATTATCAATGATACAACATTTGATGATCCATGGGGGTTCTCAATAGTGATATATGATAAAACAGTTGTGACTTGGCAAACTAAATGAAAACTGATAATATTGTCAATTTTATCGATATAATGTTCCCCACCACTTAACCATTGACACTTTAATCATGTGACATTTAATGTTAACAACAGCGTGAGAAGACCACTTCACCTTTTCACATTATTTTCACACTTTGACCTATTCACACTTCTGTTCTAATTTAACTTCCAGCATGTGGCAGAATCATGGAGTAATTGAGGCTGTAGTTTACATGTGAATTGATGAAATGTCATGGGGCCAATAGCTGTAACTTTTGACGATTTTTTTATCATTTTTGTTTTTATGTCGACTTTACTTTCTTGTTGTACTCCCCAAAGAATGCTGAGATACACAATTCAGCTTGTCAACTCATCTTGTACAATAAATGAATTGTTATTGTTGACAAGAATTCTAGTCTGGACTATAATTCAAATGTGAAAAAATAACAGTGCGATAATTTACAGGTAGAGATGCTGTGATGACAAGCTAAACAGCTGGTTTTTCAACATGCATTAGGGAGTAGAACAAGAACTTACAACTGACATACATACAGAACAAAAATAACAAAATAATCAAAGTTACAGCTACTGTCCCTTTAAAGTTAGCTGATGTTGTGTATTTATGTGACTATGAAACCAGCTTGATAGAAAATGGAAACTGTTTGACACTCAGAATTCAAACCCTGCAGGATAATTTCTGTTGTAATGGTTAACTGTTCAGCAATTAGTTCAGGCTTTAAGATGTTTAATATTTTGTCTGGCCACTACCTTGCTGTG
This sequence comes from Ptychodera flava, assembly GCF_041260155.1. Classification (NCBI taxonomy): domain Eukaryota; kingdom Metazoa; phylum Hemichordata; class Enteropneusta; family Ptychoderidae; genus Ptychodera; species Ptychodera flava. The sequence goes on along the minus strand of NC_091948.1, from coordinate 19,184,446 downwards.
CTATCAGTGATTGGTTGATTCAGTTCAACAGCAAAACAAGTCATCGTTGATGACATAGTCCCCACTTGTTAATGGGTACTTTGATTACAGGTCCTCAGAGAGGATAGAGTCCTCTTCATTAGGTCTGTGATAAAAATACTTTGATACAGATGGCACTCAATGGCCAAGAATGAGTTCCATGGTGATGAAAAAATAAAACCAATGTAGGCCACTATCCTAAAGGTCATTAAATGAGTCAACTGGAAATTAGTTGGCAGGATGTTGCAAAACACTTTTTCATACTATCCTAACACTAATAGATTATCACCGGTACCATATTTCATAAGTTTAATGCAGTATTTACAACACTATGAGATCAACATCTGTATCAAGTTTCATCAAATTTGACGTTGTATTTGTGGATATATCACTCTAAGTCTAATTAGGAAAGTTCATTACATATGCAATTACAAATTAATTAAAATGACACTGATAAATGTCTTTTTCACTGTTAAAGCAATGTGAGCTTAACATCTGTACAAAGTGTCATGAAATTTGATGCAGTATTTCTTGACATATCAGCCTACATTTGTAATTATGAAATGTCAATAATTGACATGATACTGCTTACATGATGTGAAACAACTTGACGAGCATGAAATAGGTCAATGTCTTTGTACCAACTTTGAATGATACTGGTGGAAATATGTCTGAGTTATGGCTCAGTACATGAGAAAATCGTAACAAAATCACCGCCACACAGCGATATTTGATCTTACTGTTTAAAAAATCAACACGTATATGTATGACATAAGTCAATGTCCAGGTACAAACTTTAAATAAAACAAGTCATCGTTGATGACACAGTCCCCGCTTGTCCATTTTGTTATAATCTTTGGTGTCTAGGTAGCTGTGGTCTAGGTCGCTGTGGAATGACATTGATGCAACGGTTGCATCTGCAGGCCTGTGACTTGCATAATAAAGTAATCTGAGGAACGTTCAATTAATGACTCATCTCTGCTGGTAATGACCACTGAAGGAACTTTTGATTACATCACACATAATGATGCCCTCATTGCCTCTAGTGTCATGATGGCACATACTATACACATGGTTTGGTGGAATTTTCGAAATGGTATGGGATCGGGTATGTTGTTGTAATCAGCCATCAGCCATTTCGGATCATATAATGAAACAAATTAATGTGCACAAGAATGCAGCCATAGTATTTTATCTTCGTATCACGTTTGAACAAAATCAGTCCATCGAGGGACAGTGACCTATGTTTATGTTTCAAAGACATAAAAAAATCACACCAAAATTGAAATCAAATGGCTGTCTATTGACCATATGGATCATAGCACAAAATTAGTAGACATGCATATGTATGCCATAGTACTTTTTTATCTTTGTAACATTTCTCAACAACATTGGTTAAGGAATATTTGCATATGATTAAGCCTCAAAGACATGAAAAAATCCAAAAATGACCATCGGGTAGCAATATTGGAAAAAAATACCGTCAAGGACACTATGTGCTCACATTCGGTTTGAATTGGTCCATTCAAGAAATATTTAAACCAGAAAAACAAGAATGACAAAAGCAAATAAGGTCTCCAACTTAGGTACTGGAGGTCATCTTTAGGAACATGCATATCAACTTCTATAGCAATGGGAGAAGCAGATCCTAAATACATAAGCAAATGTCAACAACAAAAAACAGAGAAGGCTTGATAAAAAAAGAAAAGGTGGGAGTGGGCAAAAATGCACAAGGGATCTGGTAAAAAAGTAATGCTGCATCATCGATCTTCTAGACCCTACCCCCTCCTGAATATCAAATGTTCCACCCCTTGGTATTACATAAGACCAAATGACAGGAAGTACATTTACAACCTTGGAGATTTTTAATTAATGCCATGAGTGTTATCATTCTAATGTAAACAGCACTTGTAAGTTAGTTACAGATAGTGAAATGCCTTCCACTGTGGGCGGTGATTACAACATCTGGAATTATCCTGGATCCAAATTTCTCATCAGTTCTTGTATGTCTTACATAGAAAAGTTGCAAAAATTGGTCCAAAATGAAAAAAATCACCTCAGCTTTGTTTCTGGATCAAATTTTCTTACAAATTGGTACCAAATATGACAAAATTATGTTCACAGCCTTCAAAATTGTCTCACAACATATCCTGGGTTGGTGTAGGTCATTTAAGGTCACAAACTGAGAAAAGTACCTAAAATATACAAATTTTTGGGGTTTCCCAACACTTTGAGCAAAAATGACAAAATTGCACAAAATAGTAATTTTCCCAATTTTGTCATAATTTCAACAATTAGAAGAGTAACACCCTTGCACAGAGACAACCCAAATTTGAGAGCGATGGGCTGGCGGTTTCAGAGAAGAAGAATTTTTACTGAAAATGAGAAAAATCACAAAAAAATTCAGCAAAAATACAAAATTAAGGATATCTGCACATTATTCATAAACTGTATGAGGTTCACCTAAGGTACTTGCACACAAATTTTCAAAGCAATCAAAAAAGCGGTTCTTGAGTTATTAATTCTTAACCATTTTCACATTTTGTAAGCTAATTTGCATAATTTTGGCAATGCAGACTTCATTTGAACAAAATCCCATCTATAGCCCAGGATGCATCCACACACCAAATACCAAGCTGAAACGTGCAGCGGTTTGCGTGTTTTTGATGTTGACGGACATACTGTACATACATACATACATACATACATACATACATACACACATACATACAGACGCCATCGACTTCAGCCTATACGATAAACTCACATTGGTAAAACCAAATGTGAGCTAAAAATGACAATCTGGCAGCCATATTGGAACATGTCACGAAGTACATTGACATGTATGCCATAGTACTTGATCTTTGTGCCAAGTTTGGACAAAATGGGTGTAATGACCTTTGAATTACGCTTCAAAGACATGCAAAATTCCAACAAAATGGCAGTTCTGCAGCCATATTGGATCCTATCACAAGGTCAATTGATACATGCATATGCATGCCATAGTACATGCTTTGCCTTTGTGCCAAGTTTAACAAAATCGTTTCAAGAATGTTTGAGTTACGGTTCAAAGACATGAAAAATCGCAAACACAATGGCCGCCTTGCGGCCATATTGGATCATATCACAAAATTATTTGACATGCACATGTAGGCCATAGTGTTATGAATTTGTGCCAAATTTGAACAGAATCGGTTCAAGGATGTTTGAGTTATGGTTCAAAGACATGAAAAATCGCAAACAAAATGGCCGCCTCGCGCCCATATTGGATCGTATCGCGAAATTATTTGAGATGGATATGAAATCGACAGTGTTATGCCTTTGTGCCAAGTTTGAACAGAATCTGCTCAAGGATGTCTGAGTTATGGTCCAAAGACGTGAAAAATCGCAACAAAATGGCCGCCTCGCGGCCAAATTCGATCGTATCACAAAATAAATCGACGTGCATCTGTAGGTCATAGTGCTATGCCTTTGTGCCAAGTTTGAACGAAATTGGTTCAGCAGTGTCTGAGAAACTGTTGATGACGGACGGACGGACGGACGGACGCACAGACGGGACCCAATCTATAAGTCCCCGCCGGACTTCGTCCGCGGGGACTAATCAGTTGAGACTTGCCAGAGTTATGGCTCTCGACATGAAAAAAACCATAACAAAATTGCCACCCTGTGGCCATATCGGACCATATCGAGAAACAAATCGAAGTACATATGTATACTATAAGTCAATGTCCTTGTACCAACTTTGAATAAATTTGCTTGATACATGTCTGAGTTATGGTTCAGGACATGGAAAATTGTAAAAAAAAATGGCAACATGGCGGCTATATTGGATCGTATCACAAAACAAATCAATGTGCATGTGTATGACATAGATCAATGTCCTTGTACCAACTTTGAATAAAATCAGTTGAGATATGCCTGAATTATGGCTCTGTACACGATAAAATCGTAACAAAATCGCTGCCTGGCAGCCATATTGGATCTTATCACAAAACAAATCAATGTGCATGTGTATGACATTGGTCAATGTCCTTGTACCAACTTTGAATAAAATTGGTTGAAACATGCCTGAGTTATGGCTCTGTACATGAAAAAATCGTAATAAAATGGCCTGCGGCCATATTGGATCATATCATAAAAAAAATTGACGTGCATATCTATGACATTAGTCAATGTCCTTGTACCAACTTTGAATAAAATCGGTTGAAACATGTCTGAGTTATGGCTCTGTACATGAAAACATTGTAATAAAATGGCCGCCTGGATATTGGATCGTATCAGAAAACAAATCGACGTGCATCTGTATGACATATAAAGTAATCCTTGTACCAAGTTTGAATGAAATCGCTCCAGGCATCTCTGAGATATCTGCGTGAACGGACGGACGCACGCATGGACGCATGGACACACGGACGCACGGTCGCACGGACATGACCAAACCTATAAGTCCCTCCGGACGGTGTCCATGGGGACTAAAAAATGCAAGTAAGCATTACTGACTCTGCAGTGACAGTACATGTATATTATGCCTGATGGAATAGGAAAGGGGACAAAACGATATGAACTACATACAGTTATATACTCAATTTGATGAAGTACACTGTACTAAACCCCAGTTTATAATTGTACAATTTACTCTTTTCATGTTATAAGAGCTCATCCTTTGACGAATGAAAAATTCTAATATTTGCATAATTTTGAAGATGACAGAGAGGGACAACCTCATTCCCAACCCCAACACTTCCTTGTCTTCAAACCCAATCCACATGAAATCTTAAAGTTTGAAAATAGATCTTGATTTTTGTGAAATTTCAAAACATTATACATGAAATCTCTGTCAAACAATTTAAACTTGCCATTGAGAGGATACTAGGATAAAATGTTGTAGCCTTTAAAAGCGACATTGATACTCTTAAACACTGAAATTTCATGGCGGTATTCTAGACTGATAAATTCAGTGTATAAGCACATGTGATCTGCCAACTCTAACCCAAACCAGAGTTGCCAGAAGTACCTATACAGTGAATCTACCAGTCTAGATGGTATTCTTCATACAACAAGTCATTGACAATGACATAGTCCCCACTTGAAATAGGGGAGTATTAGTCTTGATGGGGCAGGTAAATGTGGTCTTTAAGAAGTATCACTGGAGTGTATATGTTAAGATCTATGGGCACATAGGTCTATGTTGTTTTTCCCAATTTGAAACACATGAGGCATGTCTAAGTTATGGTTCTAAATCGGGAAAATAGATCAGACCTCTAGCTGTATTGGCCAGCCAAGAAATACATATGTGGATAATAAATGATGTCCAAGATGTGACATCTTAAGGTCTAATATCCTATCAAAATTGGAGGGTATAGAACTTGTGGTTACTGAGTTATGCATATATATGTATAATCAAGGTAAAAAGTCATCGAGGTCACATGACATTTTGAAAAAAAAAATCTATTGCTAATTAATCCCTATATGCCAAAAATCAGACATCTAGCTTGATTCGCTTGCCCAGAATTAGATATGTGCATAATCAATGAGGTAAAGCGTGTGTTGTCATAAGGTCGCCCATCCTACTAAATATAAAGGACATAGCACTTGTGGTTACTTATTTATTGACAAAAACGTATATTTTAGGTAAAAGGTCATAGAGGTCACATGACATTTGATCAAAAAATTTCTATTCTATAGTTATCCCTATATACCAAAAATCAGACATCCAGCTCTATTGGCTTGCTCAGAATTAGATATGTGCATAATTAATGAGGTACAGTATGTGGCATCATAAGGTCTTCCATCATACCAAATATGAAGGGTGTACCACTTGTGGTTACTGAGTTATGGACTAATATGTATATTTCAGGTCAAAGGTCATTGAGGTCACGTGACATCTTGTCAAAAAAATTGTATTGCTAAGTTATCCCTATATACCAAAAATCAGACCTCTAGCTCTATTGGCTTGCTCAAAATTAGATATGCACATAATTAATGAGGTACAATATGTGGCGTCATAAGGTGTCCCATCATACCATACATGAAGGGTGTAGCACTTGTGGTTACTGAGTTATGGACAAATATGTATATTTGAGGTCAAAGGTCACTGAGGTCACATGACAATTTGTCAAAAAAAAATTGTATTGCTAAGTTATCCCTATATACCAAAAATCAGACCTCTAGCTCTATTGGCTCGCTCAAAATTAGATATGTGCATAATTAATGAGGTACAATATGTGGCGTCATAAGGTGTGCCATCATACCATATATGAAGGGTGTAGCACTTGTGGTTACTGAGTTATGGACAAATATGTATATTTGAGGTCAAAGGTCACCGAGGTCACGTGACATTTTGTCAAAATATCTGAGATATCTTCGTGAATGGAGGGACATGACCCAATCTATGAGCCCCCAGGACTTCATCTGTGGGGCTAAAAACTGTGTCACCGCATCCTTTTTGCTATATGAATACGATGAGAAACTAAATTTTTATTTTACTTGGCCTTATACATGGGATTCTATGCAGAGCTGACTTATACATGGGAGTCTATGGACTGCCTTATACATGGGAGTCTATGGACTGCCTTATACATGGGAGTCTATGGACTGCCTTATACATGGGAGTCTATGGACTGCCTTATACATGGGAGTCTATGGACAGCTGCCTTATACATGAGAGTCTATGGAGGTGGAAACTAAAAAGTCCTCTAACACGGCCAAATTTGATCGCATTGTGAAACAAATCGACGTGCATCTGTATGGGGTAGGGTACTATCCTTGTGCAAAGTTTGAAAGAAATTGACCAGGGCATGTCTGAGATATCTGCGTGAACGGACGGACGGACGGACGGACAGACGGACGGACGGACAGACATGACCCAATCTATAAGTCCCCCCGGACTTCGTCCGTGGGGACTAAAAACAATGTCCTCACAAAACTTAAGCAGTTCTATTAATTAATCTCTCAGGGAATTCCTCTTGCAAACTGTTTTCTGTAATAACTGAGAATTTGTTACAAAACCGCAATTTTATATACTCATTATTCTTGAAACCCCTGAGGACTGTTCAGACTGATGATTAACACTTTCTACACAACCTTGACAAGTGTGCAGATATGGCTTATACATTGCTCTACATTATTTCTGAGGGTTTTACTGTGTTTTGTTCTGTGTTTTTTTTTGTATTATTATTTTCACTGTATTGCAAAGAATGAGAAGTAAAAATTAGGATATACAACATAAACATGTATGTCTATAACTTTTTTGTTTCCCTTGACTGGGAAACTCTTTCTCACAACAAATATGGTACTGACAACAATACCTGTACAGTGCACATATTAATGTACATATATACAAACTGCACATCTGCTGTGTATGTTTAGCCTTGAATTTCTTATTGTGAATTATTCAGCTGAAGAGTAAGAATGCATCGCACTGCGCACACCGAGTTTGAAATATAATGTGAATAACTACTTATTTATGTATAATTAATAAATTTATCGGATAAATGTCACAGAAACACCTTGAAATTCAGGGCACTTGCCACCTAGCGCTACCAAATTACAGAACAAACACACATTCTAAAAACAGTACATGGATAATCACGTTACTGTTTCTTGTAAGCTTTCCTGCTGTATACACAAGCTGCTTTCAGGGCATGGAGGGAAAGAAAAGGAGAGTTTAATGTTTGCATTTGCTACACCAGATGAAGCTAAGCTTTGAGTTACAGTCTGGCATGACTGAACAGTCTCTACAGCTGAAAGCTGTTTAAAGTTTTAAATCAATTTCTCACACACAGTCCTGCTGTGGTAGTTCACCTTGATGGATTTAACCCCTATTTTGTTGCATTTCGGTAATAAAGTATGCAAATGAAGTGAAGTGACATAAATCTGTATATAGTCACCAACTTCATCACAATTGAAATGGATGATCCGATGCAAGGATGATTCAAAAGTTTTACAGTTTCAGTGCAATAATAAGTTTGTAATTGATGCTGGCAAACACACAACTTATACCGGTATTATACAGACTAGGTACACTGTGTTCTAATAAGAGGTGTCATAGTATATTACAGTTTTCAACAGTATGTATCAAATCTTGCATATATAATATTTATGTTATCTTGAATACATGATCAATTATGAAAATGAAAAATCTCTCTCTGATATACACCTTTATTTCTATTGTTATCAACAACAATTAATTGAAATAATATTAAACTCCTAAGGATTTGAATTATCTTTTCAATCATTATCTACGCATAATACATCTATATAACATTAATACGCTATGATTAATGTGTTGAATATTTAAAGTTGTACTAGAAAACAATATTTTGGTAAGTTAGTCTCTTGCATTTTCCCTTTGTTTCAGGGTACATACATATAGGCACCTGCAACGTTTGGTATTAAAATGAACATATTATCCTTATTCCTACACATATTAAAAATGTCATGGACTTTATATGCACTATAATTTGCCTATAGTTACCCTACAGTCCAGAATGTTTATATTGCTTGAACAATACAAGGTACCATGGCCACATATTACAATATGAAGAATAAAACCATGTCTAATGTTACCACATTTTACATTTGACGCTTACAAATTACAAATACTACTTAAGACGAGAAACTATTAAAGCCTTGAAGCAACTCTTTCACAATTATCTTTGATATTTTGTAATTTTTGTGTCTGCCTAGGTTTCGGTTTCCTCCGACAGCTGGGGACCCGAACAGCTGTGGAAATACCCAGTATTTGGCTTCTCAACACAGCTTGCATGTGGGCTAATATGTATGATATTGTGATCACAGACAATTGAATTTCTGGCTGCATATGAATTTGATTGTCAATAATAACAATATCATGTATACATGTACATACAGTGCATTGAAAAGGCAAACACTAGGTATTTCAGCTGTAACAGAAGAACTTAATTCATGAAATGGGTGGTGCATCTACTCGGAGCAAAACTTGGTAAGCGTCACAAAATTTTGTTTGCTGAAGCTTTAAAAAGCTTCATGATTAAAACTGAAAGTAACTTATCATAAAAGTTTCGCTTGATTTGCTTTTATGATTAACAGCGTAAATTACATGTAAATATACAGCACTGGCCCTCTTTTGTGTTTGAATGTCAGCTATAAAATTTGTCAGGTCATATCGCTTTCCACTGATCTGACTTGTACACAAAGAACTGTTGTGTTAGCTGTTTGTGCCAGACAGGGCACAAACAGGAAAATGAATACAGCCCTCCTTAATCAGTTCAAGATTGGAATGTCACTGATCAGCGTGTGTACGGTAAAGCCAAGTGGTAATTCTACAGAACTGACCAAATTTTCCAGATTCCATTGTAAGCATATGATTGGGAAAATCCTCAAACCATCCTCTGATCCTTCGTACTTGTAAATCAGGGAATTCTGAGCAACACTTTTGGAATCTGAAATATTCTGGTTTAAAACAAACCTTCCATATATTTAGTCCTGGGTTTTCATTTGAAAGATTTATAAACCCTTTATTTTTTTCTGAAATGAAGTTGAAACACCATCACTTAAATATTTTAACAACCAAGATTTACTACCGAATTCTTGTGTACCATGAGCTCTGAAATAATTGATCTGATGCCTTGTGCCTGTTCTAGTAAGAGAGTAGAGCAAACTTCTATTACAATGGTAACCCCTTTATGATCTTGATTATAAAATAAAAATTGCGGTTTGTTTAAACCATAAAAAACAGAATGAAAGATCAAAGATATAATTGATAAGCAAGTGATTATAGTGATGCTGTTTTGAAATAAATATTTTCAGAGTGTCGGTTTTAGTTTTTATTCAACCCATCACTGAGAACACCTTCACCCCCTCACATTGCCTTGATTAGACATTAGGTCCAGGAAATACGTCACATACATGTACTGTATCTGGACATCGATAGTTTTGTACAAATTGCTTGGAAGTACTCGTATCAGGGTTGAACACATCTTACTCACTATTGCATGTGAAATTCTGATTGCAAAAAGCACGCCCTTCCTTAAAACATCTTGAACGATGAACATTGTTTAAAGAGACTGCTTAATATACATCACACTGCTTCAATGCCCTGCGTATTCCCCATCAGTCTATCTGTCTGTGAGATCTGTCTGTCTGTCTGTCTGTCTGTCTGTCTGTCTCCCCTTTCTTTCTTTCTCTCTCTGCTAGATGAGGTGAATGACTGCCCTATTTCTGAGTTTCTTCCTTCATACGCAGCTAGGAGAGAAAACTGAATTTCACCAGATGAGCCCAGCACTATGCTAGGAGCAAACCAACACATTAAACGCACACACGTCCTACACATATAATAGCCGCTCAAGAAACGTGGGCAGGAAGGACATCACATGTATGAGTATTAGCCATGAGAGAGTTACTTGAGCAAGCTTTTCAATATCACTACCATGGGCAAAATCAATACTACGGTGCCGCACACAGAAAATCTGGTTTTATCCTCTCGGCAAAACGATGTACATTCTTCACAAGTGGTTTTCAATGGTACAGCTGGACCCTTGCACCTAGCAAATGGGGATGTAAGGGTTTCAGGTAGAATGCTGCTGGCATTGATTTAAATATAAATACTGAACATGCATTATAAAACATGCATCCACTCAAAACGCAGCAAGGAAATGAATTTAGACAATGGCCTAGACTACTGCAGCACAAGTTATCCTATGTTACAATCAAATGTAATTAAGTAAATATATTTTTGTTCCACAGCTATTTTAGAAGAGACATTAAATTGACATTGTACATGAGTTAAATTTCACTTATTAAATCACATGCTCAGATAAGATGAATATGTAGGCATTAGTGGTACTGCATGAAGTTTTGGCAAGGAATATTTCAAGGTCACATCAACACACTATATGACCTTCATGGAAACAGCAAGATCTTTTGTTGTCTGTATACAGCTGTATGCCTTTGATAGTTATTCAGGCCTCTACCTAAATGTGTGGATAATAGGGTCTATTCCTTCCTTTTATTCTTAGGTGTGAAATCAGCCCACTAATTGCTTTTCCCATTAATGATAGCTGGTTTGAGATTTACAAGGTTGTAGCCAGCAAACCGGTCCCAATGGAATATTTTGAGTACCCAGGGTTTTGTAATCTGCTCAATGATGGGTTAAATGATGGGAGGCAGCTATAAATGTAAACAAATTGGCCATGAATTCATTTGTTTATTGTCTGCAGCAATATGCCAAAACAGATCAAATACTGCCTTGATCACTAGATCATTGAAGACCTTCTATACATGCATGGTGTGTATAACTTGTGACACTAGAATGCAACTGCGGTTTCTTCTGCATAATGTTGTGCACTGCACCAGTGCTGTAACCTCACACTTAAAAGTAAACACACATCATCTCCTATTGGCCAAACTGCATCAACAAGCTGCAATGATACCTTAGAGGGGCTAATGTAAACACTCTTTCAACCACTTAAAGCACCATCTAGATGACCTGGCTAAGTAAATAGACAAAGCTATATCTACTATCTGCTAGGTTAACAAACAGTGTGAAACCTGATTTTATAGGAACCTTACCAGGCACAGTGCCCCAAAAATGAAAATAGTAATGCCAAAAACCTACTGATTTTGAACATCACATCTATGTTAAATATGGTGACCTTATTCCAAGGCTTCATTAGTGGCTTCAGTTATACTTAATGTTGACTCCAAATTAAATTATGACTCATTTTTAGGAGCAATATTTTTGTCCGCATTGAAGTTTCATTGAACCTTGAACAGGATGTAGATCTGAGTCCTTCACATTAATAATTCTCAGTCAAATAATGGAAAGTATAGGCTCCTAAAAGTAATGGCATACTTCCTGCATCTAAAACACATTTTCCTGTCAGTCCAAGTACATTTAACAATGGAACCAATTAAAATGTGCTGACCTCTTCAAAAAAATGAAATACATATGGAAGGTCTCTGTCGTGTCTACTTAATTATATAACCTATATTTCAAAATTTTATGGCTGTTCCACTGAGTTCTTTACATGTGTCTAGTGGAGAGTATAAACTGTACTGCCTCCCAGCAGTACATGTTTCCATTATAAGGCTGTTACGTGTACCTACAACATATTGTATGTGTTTCATTGTGATTTTGACATATTTGTACTTCTTTCAAGTCTGATCACAATCTTTTGATTTGCATATCCTTATAAAGATAACTTTTACTATTTTACAACTCAAGGGAACTGTAATCAAAATAATTTTAAGAATATCATTACCTTACATTTCATATGAGATTTTTTCAAATTGAAAATAAGTTCTCCTTCCTATAGTAAGCCTATTGTCAGTCAGAATTAAAAAAATTGTTTGTATGCATGGCAGAGCAAATTCCAGCAGCCAAAGCTCATAGGCTGGCTTTTAGTTAAAAATTTAAACATATCCAAATGGATATGGACTAGTGAATTATACAGCTGGTTACTAAAATGTTGACTAGCAGGTCTTGTGGAGATTGATCAAGGTGGGGTTTTTGATCTGTGTACACTACTGTATGTACTAGCTTGTGGGCTTGTGGATAGGAATATAATTCGCTCACAACTAGTATGTAAATTTTATGACAGGTTTGGCAGTTTTCAAATGATTTATATCTGAATGGAGTACTTTGGCCATAATTCATCATTTTGATAAACAGACAGGAGACGTTTGTAATCTGTTTAAAAACCATGATCTGTATGTAGCTTACACACCATTACACAATACCTTGTGGCACGCAAGCTTCAACGCTTCACAATGCAGACTGTGAACTAATTGTATAAAAGGCTTAAAAAAATAACTTGGAGCTATAGCCTGTTTTAACTGAAAGGAACATTCAAATGTTCATTGAATAATCTGCAGCTACAGGAATAGCAACCACACCAAGAATACATTTTTTGTCCTTTTTTGTTTTTGACGAAATTATTCACTCTAGCTTACTTTTATGTCATGTACCATAATGGGTGTCCTATTGGTAAGGAGGGTTGGGTGGGAGGTGTGGATGAGTGAGATGGACATATCCAGTACATGGCTAAAATGTTACACATAAAATATTTGTCACAGGGGTTATCATCGGCTTCATGAAGTACACTATCAATACACTGTTAGGTTTTTAATTTATAAAACAATATATATGCAATATGCATGTCAAACCGGATGTCACTGAGAATTGTTGTGCTAAACATGTTCATCACTTATGCACATGTACACATACTTAAATTACTATCAATCCATCTATGGTCCATACATCCACAAGATTGTTTGTAAAGGTTGTTGTAGTCACAAATTTCAAATGCAATCATTGTTACAGCCTGTAACATTCATCGAATCAAAAGAAAAATTTCAAACTCTTGCTAGGGACACAGTCTATGTTGTTTACACTTGTGCAAAATCAATTACGCAGTGTGGGACAGATGCATTCTGGGGGCAAAGATTTGTCCAGGCATAAACAAGAAACTTGGATATCTGCAACTGAAAGTCACATCTTGACTCTGATTTTCAAACAATAGAAGATATTGGCAAGCTAAGTCAGTGTGGCCTTGAAATTGACTGCTTGAACCAGACTACAGTAACTTTAAAACTTGATACATACAGTACATGTATCCTCTGAGAGGATTTCCTGTCAGGAATTTGAAAATCTTTAAATGCATTTGTAACCAGCACAATGATATCATTCAATGTTAACCCACTGTAAGATGACAAGAATGCGTTGAGACTGACCAAAGTCAACATCTGAAAAGTTTTGAGAACCAAACCAGCAGATTGCATACTGTGATTGACACCAGCTCATCTTCACAACACAATCCTTTTCACATGTTAATCTACCTTCCTACACAAACTCGTTAGAGTGAAAGTACTGCACCTTTGTTGTTTGGTTTCTAAGACAAGCAAGGCTGCATAGATAACAAAATACCTTCTTTTATAACCGAAGAAGGCTTAAAAGAGAAACAAAACTGACTGGACAATACCTGAGATTTTTTTTATGCTGCAGATGATCAATGTATTTCGATCCTTTTATACGCATGGCTGAGAGACAACAGGGTGAGAAATGCCTTTTGGGACTTTCTGAAGAAGATACGACAGTACCATGTCATTTTTCAAATGTCATGATATTATCTGATTTCAAGAAAGATGCCATCAATCACTCTCAATTCACTTTGCTTGTAAAAGCCTTGGCTGTGAAAATGGTCAAAGCTACTCTGGGAATCACTTTCTTGAACATGTACATGCCTGTGCATATATACATATTTGACAGATAGAGACAATCTTGGAAAGAAAGAATAGCTCAGATTCAGCCTAAGCTAAGTCTTGACTATGACTTCAATGTTTCAAGGAATACCTGTATGGAAAATTACTCCTAGCATAAATCTGACTCAACATTACTTACAACTTTACAGCTTTAACTGAATCTAGCAATAGCACCGCCCTGAAATACAAACATATCTGTACATGTACACAGGTTAACGTTCCCTAGAAGAACTAAATTAACTCTTCACTTTTGACCACAAAATTATCATAAGTGCTCATTTTAAGAGAACATGTCACCTGTACTGTATGAAAAGCATACATTCCTTGTATCAGCATGCTATGTAGCTGTCACATTGATCCAAAATGTAATTATACCTAGTGCACTGGTCTCAAGGGGACAAAGATGCTATGACATTCACTTTGGTTTAATGTAAAGGAACTTTATTTTCATCTCTAAAGAGTAAGGGCTGTTATCCTGGCTAGCTGGCTAGGCTGATACATAGATTATAGCTGTATTGTTTAAACTAATGTATTAGTACTTCCGGGATTTTATCGGCATATACCTGGAATTTTTATTGTGTCTTTAATATTCTTTATGATGTTCTTTACATCTTTACAATGGTTTTACAATGGACATCCTCGAGTTGACCAGTATTACAACAGTTCTGTCTACCTTATAATACATGTATGTCAATGAAAGAGACTGATACCAGTAAGTATAAATTAAAGTATCTGTTTGATATCTACATTCAAAGTGTCCTTTTCGAGGGCGTCTGGAATAAAATTTGAAAAATAAGTCTCGGCAAATTACTCTCAATCAAAAACATTGCTCACATTTGTAGACAATACATACATGTACATGTGTGATCTATCGTAAACAGTCCAGCTTCTTTTTTTTTTTAATTCACGTTGGATTCAAAAAGTTCAAACCAACATGTTTATTAATTCTACTGTAGTATATATTGTTATTGCTTTGACCATTATTGCTTAAACCACATGACATCTGACAATGAGGCCTATTATATACATTTGCCATTGGAGGCCAATTTAGCCATTAATGTTCACTTTATACTTTCTTAAGGAATGTTTTGTCTCAATTTCTTATTTAGTTTTGATGCACCATCTGGAATTACTGACTGACCATACTTAAAGGCATGCTCTTCAATCCCAGGGTCAGATCACACGTAAAGGCATCTTTTTTTAATCCAATGGTCTAATAATACCAATCTATCAGCATAAACACCATAGAATTCTTGTTCTATATTGCACAAAAGAAAAGTATAGATCAAACATGTACTTTCAGAATTCATTGTGTGTTGATTTATTCTGTCACTGTGATATGAAAGGCATTACACTGTCAGCATAACGGCACTCTATACACACGATGGGACCAAGGCAATTGACATCTTTGACATGAAGAATGAAGCTTAATTTCATAACAAAGAGTCAGAGAATTGACATTTGTCACAATGAGGCTGCAGGTACAAACCATACACTATAATCAGTACATGTGCATATCCTGAGAGAACTGGGTAAAAATGTATACATGAGATCGTTTTCAACATACAATGGTAACAGGGCAAGTAGTATGGCCAAATACACATGTACAGCAAAGTTTACATCTCAGTTACCTGGTCATTACAACATCCGCTATTCACTTCTCTCGTCGTAATAACACATTTAAAGCCTACAAATTTGTTTTGCAGCCCTTTCTCAAACAGCTGAAATGTACATCCCAACTGCAATTTCAAATCATGAAATGGTCACTTTACATGTGATTTATGTTAAAATAAAACAAAAATATTTGCCCAGGGATACGACTAAAACAGAGCAGGATCACAGTCAGAGATTATCAGACATGTAGGGCACATACTGATAGCAGTGCACCTGGTCCCTATCATTTTAAGCCATGACAGATTGGCCACAGGGAAACCCAGTGACTATGAGAAGCTCATACAGCACTGATGTTCCCAGCATCATAAACACCAATTAACTGAATCATGATCACCGGAGAACTAAAATTACCGAATGTTTCAGTATTTTTGTCTACTGCAGTAGTTCAGCCACATGGTAAAAGGTTAACAGACAAAATAGAATTCGGTAATTAATATGATAGAACAGCACAATATGTTGTTAAATTGTGTTGTAGATTAGATCAAGGCTTCTAATAGGTTTTGACAGCAAATTTTACTGTGTAATTCACAGTCAGAGACAAGACAGATCTGACGCCTCCATGTGATCACACCACAGGTCGATTAGGCATTATAACTGTGATGAATTTTCCTATTATTATCATAAAAAATAATTATGAATATTAATAAATTATTAATATGAATGTTACAGAATATTAAAACTTTTTTACACACAATGTCGTCTACTTTGTGTAAATGCCGTCTGGAAACTCCATTGTTTTGATAATTATAATTATAAATAAATTATGATTATGATTAATAAAGTCATATTTTACATATTGTAATGTGCTTATGTGAACAACCCTCTGGAAACCCTCATATAGTTTCACAATCTATGCCAAAATATACAAGTGACACCATTGCCCAGGTTCAGTCTACGGCGAGAGTTACTACACCGTGTATATAATTATATACACTGTGTAGTAACTCTCGCTGTAGACTGAACCTGGGCAATGGTAACTCTCGCCGTAGACTGAACCTGGGCAATGGTGTCACTTGTATATTTTGGCATAGATTGTGAAACTATATGAGGGTTTCCAGAGGGTTGTTCACATAAGCACATTACAATGTGTAAAATATAAATTTATTAATCATAATCATAATTTATTAATAATCATAATTATCAAAACAATGGAGTTTCCAGTCAGCATTTACACAAAGTAGACGACATTGTGAGTAAAAAAGTTATAATATTCTGTAACATTCATATTAATAATTTATTAATATTCATAATTATTTTTTATGATAATAATAGGAAAATTCATCACAAATATAATGCCTAATCGACCTGTGATCACACATCACATGGCTGTAAAAGTGCATCTTATGATACTCTTGACACTGCGGTCATGGGTGTGAACGGTTATAGTGGATGCTGGGAAAACATCTTTGCAATAATCACAGAGACAGTTGACGGAAAGACAACAGGACACTAGGGTCAGCATTTTGATTGAGGAAGTCTGCTGCCAGACCTTCTTGAATTACCAACACAAACACCCAGAGTGAATGCAAAGGGCTCCCTGCTACTATAAACACCTGATGAAACACTTGTGGTGTAGCATGGCAGACAAAACTTTGAAACTCAAGAACCAGACAGGCATGGCCGTTTTATAGCCACTACATGTAGAACCCTAGCCATGTCAAATTCTTTACACACAAGATTTCAAGCCTTAAATTCTCAACATTGTAGAGAGAAACTGATGCCGGATGAGTGATAACATTCCTTTGCAGAACACCAAACAAGTGTCCATGAGAGCATGAAACGTGAAAATTAACCGTTAAGTAATACAAAGTGGAATGGATATCTGTACGGTCATTTCACAGAGAAAAAACGGTGCATGTATCAATTGCTAATGATAGTGCCATTTTTGCACTAGTATCAATGCCAGACACAGATATCTCATATCAAATTGCTGAAACAATTTTAATGTTTTCAATTCTAATCACTGCATACTAATTGAATGTCTTCATTCTCTTGCTGAGACCACAGGTAATTTTCCCTTTTGAAAACTGGCAGTCTATACTCATTAAATTTAGCAATTATTCATACCAATCATGACAAGCTCACCCTAATTTTCAGAGAATATCTCTCTGCCTGTCTCTACATTTAATTTCTGTGGAAGTAAAAAGAATTAACAGTTCATTCTTCTTTCTGTCATATATCATTTCATCAATTTAAAAATACAGCCAGAGACACAACATAAATTGCTTATGTATATACTCATATATCCTTTTGGGGGTATAAGTTAACCAAACTGTGTATTTTTATCAACAGATTTTCTTTCGCTGTTATATGGACAATTGGTATGAAATAAAGTCTATAATAATAATATGTACATGTACAGCTGTAGGTTGATTTTCAGCTCTTTTTCCTATCGTTGAACCTGAAAATAACAAGAAGAACTGAGCAATACTTGAAACATTCCAGACATATTTCAGGGTGAAAATATCTTTGTTTGGATGCAGCTAGAACATGAGTGATATCAAGAACAGTACACTTAACTCATTCAGGACAATTCATGTTAGTTGTATGTTTCTTGTTTTACTTGGCGTGCAAGAATGTAACGGCCACATACCAATATTGTTGGTCTATTTGTGGAACAGTCTTGCTGATGAAACAAATGCATTGTTCAGCAGAAGAGATCAATATAATTAGTTTTTTTTGCTTTAATAAGAAGTCTTCTATATTCTACTCATTATTTTACCTCTCTCTATCTCTGTTCACTGATGTGCAGAACACATACTTTTTCAATAATCCAGATGCAGCACTCGGCCAGCTGTAACCGAAAGCTGCAAGTGAATGCATTACTGTCATTGACAATGTTTGCATAGCTTACTCCAATTAAGCAGATCAAAGAAGGATCGCTCTTGTCTCACATACCAGAAGTTTTATTTTAGCACAGACATCAGTGATGGGAAACAATGATCTCAGAAAAGACTGCATCTGAAATGTTTGTAATTATATATTATAGATGCTGGCATTTTATTACCCATAGTATTTAGAAGCTGACATTTTCCGAAGTTTTATTTGCAGGAGCACATCACTCTACTGACAGTTCCTCCATGGGAACAGTAAAAAATGAGTATTATAGGCTCATCAAAACACATTTTAATTACCAATTCCATCATAGTCTGGCTTCATTAAGTATGAAATATTTTATCACATTTATCAACATTGAATCCAAACACGCTGATCACATATTAATCATAGCATAATAATAAATGTGTATTACTTAATTATTCAAAGAAACCACAATCAATATTTGATGATTAATTTGCGATTAAATTCAGAACACGGATGTTGTCGGTGTAGACACATCGCATTAACATGTTATTTTCAGCGAGTCAGAAGTGATGGCAAAAAATGGCATCAAAACAAATTCAGATATCCTCAAACATTTCCTCTTTGTAGCATTGCATGGTACGTCTGGGGTACTTTAAAAGTTGAGCAAACACAATTACCAATGTTTATGGGTCATATCACATTGGATGTTCAATATGATATCAATGTCAATGCATATCATCATTATGATGATTATGAGCTTATCTTTCAGAGTCATGTAACAGAAACTCTTGATAGACACATGATTCCATATGCATGTACATGCAGACTATTGATATTCATATGCAAATACAGTGACAGTACTGCAGTGTTTTTAAGCTATACAGAAGCAGATCAGTTAACTTTTAATAGCCGATGAAAATTTGTAAAATATGCAAATTTGCTGCAGAATATTAAAAAACTGAACAAAAGTATCAAAGAAATGTATAATATCGCACAATATCATGAATAAAGCAAGTTATAATAGCATATATAATTAAACTCCATCAACTTTGGGTTTTCATATATTTCCACATGATACTCTTGCTTTTGTTTGTTATGTTTTTCTAATTTCATGCTGAAGTGTCAAGAGTTCAACTGTGTGTACTTGTTTTACTTCTTTGGGAAAGCCATGGAAGTATCACAGCTATTTTACCTGTATTTGTTGGTAAAATCTTCCTGTATTCAAGATCAAATGCCAAAATGCCATGAGTGGGTGTTGATGTATAACACATCCTTATCACCAGGGACAGATTGATGTTCATTAGGGGTTAACGTCGATCAAAACAGCCAAAATTTAACAAAAACAATCTCTTGACCGATAATCTTAATTTAGAATCAAAGACAGATAATCAGAAGACATAAAACATCAAAAAATATGGAAATGTATATTCAGTAGATCTACAGACAAAAATTAAATAGAAGTAATCGGTAAATTAAAGCTGAAGTGTTCTCAGTGAGCAGTCAACTGCATCTCGTAGTTTGTATTTGGAAATAGATACTAGAAATTATTGGCGACTTGCCCATGCTGTATTCATATTATTCAAAAAGAAGTTCTAAACCTTTGATTTTCCAAAAAATAATGACTTCATGGCTTGTGCATGTGATAAGTACATTATATTTATATACATTCCTTTGTTCAGTGAAGGAAAATGCAAGTGTGATATGACCATGTCACCAAAGGTCAAAGGTGAGTGGTGACATGGTCATTACATCACAAGTATGTTCCTTACAGAATGATATAGGCTGTGTCCCTAGTGATACCATTTTACCCACTTGTGCACTGAGTGAGAACGCATAAATAAAGGAAGATCTCTTAAATCCCTCTTTTCACTCTCGTGTAATTTTCATCAGCTCCATACATACATCAATGCAGCTGAAACTAGGTCACTTTTCTCTTTTTTTATTCTCAGGAAACACAATTGCAGCAGCTTATGTAAAATTCTAATGCTACAAAAAGCACAGAACTTTGACACAAATATATCATAGCTAAATCCACTGTAAATTACTGATTTTTCGTGAGCGGTTCTTTTCATCAACATAAGATACTTGCCCTGGTACTAGAATTACCATCCATATTAACAGCAAATGCCACTGAAGTACGTGTAGCTGTGCTACTGTATTCATCATATACGTTGGGCTGAGATGCTATTAGGACAAGGCAGAAGTTAAATACATGATTAAAGTAATATAGGCATGATGTACAAATATTAAAGTAAATTAATTCACGTCAATCTTCTTCACACCCTTAGGAAATAATAGTAAATCTTCTTAGATAGTTTATGAAATAATAAAATTGTGATAAATGTCATACAAATGTCACAAAACTTATGAATATTTACAGCGAGTTAGAAAAGGCAAAAATACGCAGGCCTTGCTCACATCTTCTGGTGAGAAAACAGAGAACGACAACCTTCATAATGCATACGATTCATCTAACAATTGCACTTCATTACAGGAAGTGGATACATGAAATATCTATCACCTTTGATGAGAATATTTTGAACCTTCAATTTGATTTGGCCAGCACTATTTTGTCAGTGTGAACAGCCTAGTAACAATTACAATTATCTGTACCTGTACAATACTGTTCAGTTTTATAGTGTGTATGGTGGCTATAGTCCAGACTTTCTTTTCACAATAATCAACTGCTCCTGTTGATAATTTGCACTTTTGTGAGTGTTTTTGACAGACACATGCAGGAGGTGGCAGTGAATGAATACTGTATGATGTAAAGGACATTCTGATATGTTTTACAAACAGTTCCAGAGCTGAATCATTTGAACTTCATTATGAAGCATCCAATATATTTGGATATGTGCAGACTGACGATGAAGATGTAAGAACTGCCTGTGTGCATTCTGAAAGTATACACTTCTAAGATTATGCAGTATTCAGTATTACATCACCACTACATATAAGTAACCATGGATACCGTAACCATGAGCACCTTCGGTTTTCAGACAGTAAACTCTTACTAGAAGATAGAGTGCCTGAACGCGACTCAGAGAAGTACATTTATGTCACTATGTTTACGCCTTGTAGGTATTCAATACTGGCATGAGAGGTGAAAGAGGAAGGAGCCAATCATCTGCCCTGTATTATCACATATCAGCATTTTCCACACGATAAATGTATATTGCTGGATGAAACAGGAAGCATCTCACTTCGACTTCACAGAACGACGTAATTTGTTTGCCTGCCCGTATATATGGACTGTCCAATGTCCTGTCAATAAATACAGTGTAAAAGCCTGAAAAAGCTCATTACACTGTACCTTGTAGCAAATGCCTCATTACTGCAAATACTTCTCTATAAACTCGTTGCAATAAGGTACAGGTTCTGATCGTACCATAGACAGCAGTACATTTGTATGATATGCTGTCAAATAAGTGTGTAGAGTCCCATACACATGCAAATTTAAAAAGTTCAGCTGAACTTTTACCAGTAATCTCTCAACGTAAGACGTTAAGAAAGTTTTGACAACATTTACATTAAGTTAAACAAATGCATTCTACCTAGAGCAAAAAAGCGTAACATATTCTCTAAAATAAACAATTATTTTTGTCATTGCCTGAGGCTAACATAAGCTACAGAAAAAGTTGGAATCTAGCCAACAGGTATGTTCAATGCATGTGTGCACTAGTGCATACATTCTAGTTTTAGCAATCTGCAAATCATTTCTGTAGCAATTTTACTGGCAAGTGTCACCCATATCTAAGTCCTTGTACCGGTAGATACATTGTGCATGGTGAAATACAAAATTCTTTGAAAATGCCAGTTTTACCAAAAGGCATTCCTAGTTTCTTGTTTTGACAGGAACAAAAAATTCTGGGTCATTTTGCACTTTCTATATCTCATGAATTCGGTCACATCGGCAGGGATAAAATGGCATGGGTACAATTATCATATGGCTTGAGTACATGTAATAATTTGCATCTTCAGTTTTCCAGTTGGGTGAACTTCGGATTTCCACCTGTCACAGGTAAACTACACACTCAATTTGAACTTGAAGCATTTGGTTAAACTGACTTTATTAAATGTGAAGATACTTTTCATTGGAAGTTAACCTTTAGAGGACCAGCTCATGACAGACATGATCGGTTATTTGACAGCATCCCTCTTCAATTTTTGAAGATACTGTCAAGGAGTTGTACCAAGACACTTGGAGGTGTCTTGACACGCACCTATCATCAGGAAGCTGCCCATATCAAAGTGATGCTGGAATAAATAAGTGCAACTTGACATTTTTCAGTCGCCTTGTATCTCCTATGACAGCGGTTGCTATGGCGACAGATGCAGTGAATTGGTTTTATCGATTTGCCGTATGGATATGAATGAAAGAAAATGAAATATGGCATGCCAATCATTTCTATCATTTAGGCGTCTACGTAGTGTATTGCCTTTTTTATTCATCAGCACTGTACTGTCTAATAGTCATACTACTAGTATATCAGCAAGCATGTCTTACACAAGCACAGCAGAAATTATTACAGTTCATGGAGTACATCACGGATAGATTTTAAGAATCTTAAAATCAAGCCATTCTTAAGTTCTTTAGTCATTGAACTACCAGCAAGTAAGCTGGGAAATATGATTTGTATCACCATTTGATGAAAGATTTAAAAGAAAAGATAAAATATTTAAAACTATTTGTTAAAGTATTTTTTTATATAGTACTGGTAGTAAAGAAAGGCAGTATAGCCACACACTATGATCTGACTGGTAGATCATCCCAGCTCAAGGAAAACACTCATCTGCAATCATTGACAGAGAGGTATGGGGCAGAAAACAGAGATTTCCTAAGATGGATTTTGAGTCAACATACCTGTGCAATATTTGAAAAGGTTAAGTAGTCCCCAGTTAAATGGTTTGGAATTCGCAGTGTCAAGCAGTGAGTCTATGTCCGTGCTGAGTTTTCTCAATCCGTGAACACAACACGGTGACAGCCATCATACTAAACCTACATGTCCACATGAATACGCTTTCTTTTCCATTAACTCAACACTGCTTTAACGACATAGCTCATGACTTTGATTTTTAATACATGAATTACTCCGTGGTTGGGTTCAGATTTGAGATGACATGCACTTGAATGTATCTGACAGCTCAAGTTCATGGCAGACACTCTGTATCGAAATGGATTTCTAAAAATACTGGGTCATTTTTCCACAGTTAATCTCTCCCCAGATCTCTCCCCATTTTGCCTCCAAGTTCACCATTTACTATGGCACAGTTAACAGGGATTTGAAAGCAAAAGGCCAAAGAACATTAGCTGTCAATTTTCATTCATTTTTGTGATGTATGTAAGATTAAAGGGGCATGGTACTCGGCATAGTGCCCTTTTTAGTGTACAACAAATTATATTATATATATGCAAACCACACAATGACATGTATGCATCACTGGGTTAAAAAGAAATTCAGGTTCTAAAATTATCATGTTCTGAAATTATCATGTTCTTTGTAAACTACAAGTAGTATCTTTATTTTATGAATTATAAATATGTGTTCTGTATCTTGCAGAAAACTCTAATTTGAATAATTGAATGTTTCATCATCAAAGAAAACAACTTTCCTTGAAAGGCCTTGAATGCAATATCTGGAAAATATTTTGATGATCGTTATAAAGCAACATAATACAGGAATATATTATTAATGATTAAATATACTAACAGTACAATGAATTAAACTGTTTTCATTCAGACTTCAGAACTTTGATGTCAGAATGGGTAGCATCTTTTACAAGAATGTGCAGTCAGCGTAAATGACTGCAAACAATAGCAACTTGTACTGATAAAGACCCTTAAAGTTTATATATTCAAATTTGACAGCTACATATCACGATGGATCTCGATGGATAATGCATTGATTTATATATCCACTACATGCACTTCACTTGCAACTTGAATATTTATGATCTAGTTAACTAGTTATTATTGCATGAGACCATGAGTATATCACACTACCACTAACACAAAAAACATAGGGCCAAAGTCCCTGAAGCTACTATAGATATGGATACAAACTTAAGTATTTCCTGACTGTATGAAATTATCTCACTAAGGTCATCCTAGGGACTTGTAGACCAAATATTAAAGCTGTCTGACCAGCGGTTTTGAAAAAACAAGTAACTCAACAGTTGACAGAGCTCTGCTGTGTTATGTAGAGAAGAACCTTTTGTGACACATGTATTGATGAAGAACCTTTATCAGTATTTTCATTTTAACTTTCAAATTAACATTGTAAGTAAGTTCTGTTGAATAAGTTGAGACTGTAGGTACTGAGAGAAAGCACACTGAAGAGACAAATGTTTGAAACTTAAGAAGTTCAAGGTCATCAAAAGCATTAGAAGGAATCATGTAACACTTTCATCACATTTGCATATTTCATCACAATTTGAACAAATCTAAGTTGGGTTATCCCTAGGGACCTGTACACCAAATAACAAAGCTGTCTGACCAGCGGTTATGAAGAAGAAGATTTTTTACCAAAAACGCCTTTTTTGGCATTAATTTGCCTATTTTCAACAATATCAAAAAATTACAAAAATTAGTTTCTCAAAATCATATTTTTCATCTACACAACAAATATCAAATCAGTAAGTACTGCGGTTCTCAAGATATTTGAGTGGACGGACGCCTCACAAACGGACATACATACATACATACATACAGACTGACGCCGGACGCCGGACGGATACCCATCCCAATAGCTTCTATAGACTATAGTCTATAGTAGCTAACAAGAAATTTCGGCAGTGACCTTTAAAAACATGAAAGAGCCAATTTTGTGATGGAAAATATGATGTATCTTCGCTTTTATTTTTGTGGCACTATGATGAAGCAGTATGGGGAAATCCCTCGTTGTTTTCAGAGACTGACAGCCACAAGATTGCAAGGATAACTAGTTAGTGGAAATCATCAACAAACAACAAACGGTCATAATATTTTAGGAAATTTCCCACGGAAAACAAATAGCAACAAGTTTATAAAGCCGTGACGTAATAGAATGGGTGGAACAAGCCATAGAAACCAAAAGAATAC
The DNA here is from genome assembly GCF_041260155.1 of Ptychodera flava. Classification (NCBI taxonomy): domain Eukaryota; kingdom Metazoa; phylum Hemichordata; class Enteropneusta; family Ptychoderidae; genus Ptychodera; species Ptychodera flava. The sequence goes on along the minus strand of NC_091948.1, from coordinate 19,158,630 downwards.
AAGAATTGAAATTATAGTCAAGTTATAATATCAAAACACATAACTGTAAGTTTTGTGCTGACTGCAAACGTAATCTTTCGAACCTAGATTTACATGTGACCTCAGCATCAAATGATCAATTGATGCCTGCTTTAATTCATTGCTGTTCTCAATATCTCGTGAACCCATCCCTCAGATTATAAATCTGATTATAATATGACGACAGTCAGTCTGAGGATGATTTCTTCTCACCTCCATGCTTAATCAGGCTGTGATGAAGTTGTCGACTTGGCAATTTTTGAATTGCCTGACTGACGTCATCCCTGGATCGCAGCTAATCCCCCCACGGCTGCTGGCCTTTTGCCACCTTCTTATGGGTTCATGACGCCCAGATAAACAGAATCACCAAATGCATAGGAAATCGACTGCATTGTTCACTTCTGGAGTGGAGGAATTTGTGTATGAATGCAACACCTTTCGCTTAACTCCATAACTGCTATAGCAGACATACCACAGTGACTATACGGCACAGCTTGGATACAAGTGATCACTTAATGCCTTGTAGGTTTCTCCACTGAAAGTACTTATTTTCTTTGTGAAAAAATAAATTCAGCTCTTGTGGACCATAAATGTCCCATTTGTTGAGAATGTGTAGTGCTGCTAGGGGTAAAGCGAAAAATTTTTGTCAAGAAATAAAAAAGATATACCTGGTACATCATCATTGTGATAAAATTTATTCTTATAACTATCTTTCTCCCATCAACAACGACAAATACAGTAACTAATAGCGACAAAAATGAGAAAATTTCAGCCTAATATTCTTATTTCTTTTTCTCTTGTAAACAAATACAAATGCCAATGTAATAAAATTCAACCAGAGCTAAACAGGATTCCAAATATTCTCTGAGGGAAATATATTTTCATCTATTTTACACCGAAAACTATTTAGATTATTCAATTCTAGTCATTGGCGTAACTCTAGAGTTTGGCCAGTTTATTTTTACCATACACTGTATAGCCTGTGAACTGTCAAGGTACGCACACTCCGTATGGAATGCTTCAAAATCACTTGAGAGACATACAAGCAAAAACAGCCCACCACTTCTCCATATGTATAATCGTTTAGTCCTATAAATGTGTATGTGAACAGTATATATACATCATAAAATATTTACATTATAAACCGACGAATAACCTGCCAGGTACTTGTTTTGCAAATGTGATTGTTTTAGTGCCTGGCTGTCTGAGTTTGAGCTTGTATAAATAATGCAATTTTCGTTTTGGGTTTTACATTGTCTGCTTCAATGTCTGCATTGAGATCTTTATTCTAGTGAAGTAATTTGGCATTGGTGGTGATCAGATAATTAATTTTGCCCTTTTTATTGTTATACAGTATCACATTGATTGCTACCTTTATCAAAGCAGTTGTGTAGTTTCCATTGACTGACGACCTGGCAACAAAGTAGGAAATCTGGCGGAGTCATCACTTTTTTTTTCCCATAAGAGAAAAATAACCTTTCAGGGGATACAACGATAATACCATTCTCATTACATCTTCATGTCTGTGATCACCTTGAGACAATTTGGGAATCACAGAGCTGACTCAATTTTGTGTAATGGTGAATATAGCACGGGGATCAAAACCTCTGTTGAAGGCTGATGCAGAAATGTTGCCTGGCTATCTGTCTTTTTCTCAAAGCTATCCTGTTGCCATGAGCAATAAATTGTACATATCTCAAAGCAACTCAAAGTACTGGTAGCCTCAGATCATGACATTGACATCTCAAACTAGATAAAGCCTATTTTTTCCCTCCTTGCTGATAGTTGAATTCAGGGCACCAAAGGTAATAAAACTTCAATAATACACTTCTCTTTAAACATGCCATTTCTCTTGTATAAAGCACCGAAACTTGTACAGAGGACCGGACAAAGCCAATATCATTTACAGTCTACTTAAAGTTAATTACTGTGTTTGTTCAAACCCTGGTGGTAGTAAAGGAACTATGCTTGTTTTCTACTGAGACACAGACATATCAAGCAAGGCAATAAATATAAACAGACACATAAAGAAAATAATAAATATGACACTTAAAACAGCAAAATATCAGCCCCTCCCCCTCTGCGTCACTCACCAATCTACATCCTCAGATCACCTGTATCAAAATGCTAATATTTCATAGAATAAGTGACAATTAAGTTGTCTGTGTCTGACAAGCAGAGTCGATGATATTGAATTCAGACAATGATTCTGTTTCACCATGTGTCTTTCTCTGGTCAAAGACACTTTCATCTACCAGTAGAGGGTGTTTCTCAGAAATTTGATGGTAATATGATGTACCTTTTTTTTGCTTCCAATGAACTGCTGGTATGTGATGCGTTTTTGACATTTTTTGTGTTATCTTTCAACAAAGATTTATCTGGCTGTTTTGCAATTTCCTAAGATACGCTATTGAAAGGAAAAGTGACAAAAACAAAGGGTAAATTTGTCAGTAGGTCAACTACAGAACGTCGTATTCAATATCATGGTTTGGAAAAACTGAAAACAACAGTACGTCAGCCATCTATGCTCTAGTACAATGTAATCACACCCATAGAAGCACACAAAACCTATTGTCTTGTAAAACCATACCTGTGCATTCATCTCAGAAGCTTAAACAATGTCTGAAACTTTACGTAAGTGGATGCATTGTCTACTTTTAAGTACAGGTTTGACAATGTTTCGAAACTGTTCTTCTGTGTGCTGCACAAACCTTCCCATTACAATAATCGTCTTCCAACCTTTTTTTCCTGAGAAAGGTACATTGATTGGAAAAACTCTGAACTGCCTTGTTCTTTGGTTTAACTGACTGTTTTCTAAAATATTGAACAAATTTTTTTTGAAACGGGGTAAAAATTTTAAGCAACTCTTACAAGTGTTGAGAAGCACAGGACTTCTTGTTGGAATGTTTGCCATTTCTTTACATTGGTATTTCGAATATCGCGGTTTATGAGCTTGAATACTCATTTCCCTACCAAAAATTGATTTTTTTACACTCTGGTTTACCACTCAGGTCACTTTATCAAGATCAATCACGGCTACTTTGCAGTGAAGTGTTGTTCATTTTGGAAGACAATGGTTCCACGACAGGGCAGTAACAAATAAGAGCATTGGTATGCACATAGTACAGTTGTCAAGAGTGTCTGGTCCGTGTTCTTGACAGACATTTTACATTAAGCCGCACTCAAATGTGATTACCCAATATCATTGATTTATTCCCATCAAATCTGATGTCTGCACTAAAAGAACCAACAGAAAGCCCACTCACTCTCGAGTCTGTGGCCAAGCTATAAATCACAACATAATTGGCTCACCGCCCTGTTACTATCTGAACCTTTTCCGAAGTACAAACCAACTTGAAATCTTGATGACATCAGATGGTAACTTATTAACAGTTACAGAACCTGTCAACCTGAACAGCTGACAGAACAGCCGTTAAATTTGAATTTTTGACTAAACAAGATACTGCTCTGAAAAGGGTTGACAATAATTTCGTTTTGCTCCACTGAACCAATAATCTTTTCGGTTCAACTTTTCCTTCCACACCCTCAGAACTCGTTACACATTGAAGCCCTGGATTTATGAGCACAGTTCAAACTGGTGCTACAGTAATTCGGGAACAATGAATCAACAATGCGTGAATTACTCTGGGTATGAAGGCAAGAATGAACATGCTGGAATACTGGCTGACAGTAGATGGTGTGGAGGCTTGTAGTTCTTATTTGCTGACAAGCCATCTTGAGTTGAAAACGAGTTCAAACTCAGTCACTTTACACATGTGTGCTAGTACCCACCAGGGTATGAGAGCAAACAGAACTGTTTATGAATCAAAACAAACGTCATTGTGCAGTATTCTCGCTAGACAGTGTGGTTGCAAACACTAGTATCTCCCTTTTCCGATAAAACGTGTGGATGTTACACCCTTGATTTTAAATGAGTATCATCAAAACGACACTGGAAACCCGAGATTCGAAACATATACGTTCCATAATACTTGGGCAGCCGTTTCAGTTGTTGACCCGTCTGACCTAGCTTCCTTGTTTTCTCTCCATGAAATTAAAATCCAGCAAAGATTCTACTGGTTGGATGGGCAACAAACAAATCGTTACTCGCACCGACTCGAAAAAAAAAACTCAAATATAACGTGCAACTAATACATCTTGCGTCTGGAACTCTCGTTATTGATTTTCCTGTTTTGACGGGAGCATTGCCACTGTTACGGTATCCAATATCAGGTGATCTTCTCAATGTCTTCATGCGACCACAGTCAATCCACGGACACTTAACGGCGTTAGTTCGATTTCGTGACAGCGTAAGTTAACCCCCTTCTCCTTAAGCCCTCCCTCCTTTCCTACCTCCCTCATACTACACATTATACATTTACTGCGAACTAAACTTAACATAAAAACAAACAAACAGCATTTCTACGATACCTAGCCACCACTGTGACTAGGTCTTTCATTGCAAGTCCACCTACGATTAATCTTGAACACCATGTAGGTGATTGGAATGAGCGAGGTCGCAGACAGCCGAGCTCCCTTTTCGCAATCACCCTGGTCGCAGTTGTGCTTCATGTTGGATCAGGTGTGATGCATTGTACGCACGTGAAAACACTCGATCGCCACCGGTGTTCTGGGTTACGATCCCCAACCATTTAGCGTTGGAGATCGATGTGTATTATGTACCAATGTAACGATATACGAAACCCGAGTTGACAACAACGATGTGACGTTTCTACTTACTTGTCCCACAGGTCGTCAGCACAGAGTACCTCCAGAGCTTTCTCGGATTATTGTTGTGGCGAATTCTATAAGTGAAGCCCAGTACAAGAGTAAAATAACCGTTCAAAATTATAGATGAAGAACACCATCACACAGTTCACAGACGCCGCTGAGGTGTTTCCTGAAGCTTGGTGTGACGTCATACATTTCATATTATTTGTAACAAGGGGTCAAAGACTGAAGTGGAATAGGGAATCTGCGCTCATGCGCTCAAAACCTCGTGATTGCCACAAAAATGAATTGCAAAAGCAGTAGCTAAAGCAGTTTCATCCAATCAGAACTACAAATATTCCAAAACTTCCATCGATATAAGTATCGTAAACTCAGGTCACATGTCTCTACCCCTATTTTAGCTGTAAATATAAACTCGCCCAGTCCTTTATAGTTTGCCGCAAGAGGGCGCTACATGGAAGCTCCAAAAGTCTAAAATTGTCGTCTGCTGTTGACCGAAGCGTGAACTGGTAACAGCTTTGCCTTTTGAAACTTCACTTTCTACGATTTGTGAACTGGGCACCAGGTTGTTCGGAAAACCCTGTCTGCTTATGGCCAACAGCATCCCGAAGCATTCAAAATGATAACCCCGTTTTAAATAGGACGAAGAAATATGATGTGTCTTTCAACGTTCAGTTCCGATGAAGTGCATTCATCCAACCTTGTGCTTTCACACAGCCGAAGGTAAGCAATTTCTCATTCAAAAAATAGTTATGCATTAAATCACATGTAAGCTTAAGCAGTGACTTTTTATCATTTTGTTTTAGCCTTTATATTTTACAAGCTGGCCTAATTGTAGTATGTATCGCCCAGGAAATGAAAAACAAACAAACAAACAAAACAAAACAAAACAAAACAAAAGAACTTTTCTTTTCTTTTCCGAACTTATCCATGAATAGGTCCAGTAGATTCATTGGCTGTTTATAGGAAAACGTTATATTTACATGACTATTAGGCATACACATACTAAAATATCGCTCGATATCTAGCCTATGAATGTAGCCGAAAGTTTTGTACTGACATAGGCTATAGCAAGTGTCAGAAAAATGCCTGGGGCTTGAGCGTGGAAAATGTTTGTTACAAGTTAAAGGATAAGTGCGAAGCTTCCTTCTTAGACTGCAGGTAGTTATGCAGACAATAGATGCTAGCAACTCTGTCAGTGTCCTGGTTATTCAAATGATATGTCTAGTTCATAGTCTCGGCTTTTCCAAAACTATTCACAATGATGGAAATACTTTGATACTAGATTTTTGCATCACATCGGTTGGTCACGTTTTATCATCACACTGGATTTGTTTAGGGCTAAGTCAGCATAGTCTTTGAAAATATGTGAAATTGAGCCAGTGGCAAGTAGTAGGCCTACGGTCTAAAATCACACAAAGTCATATCTTGTGACACTACAAGATCATTCTGTCGCCGAAAAAAATTGATCCCAAAACTGTGCGCAGGATATTGAAATTTCGTGAGACTGTAGGCTTAAGCTTACAGCTCTTAAAACGAACTGAATCCTCGGATGTAAATTTTTCAACACATACGGGATCACAAACCAACACACTCAAAATTGGCCTTATATACTAATGAAATACATAATAGATCGCCTTTTTCATCAAAATTTGTTAGTATGATTAAGTTTACGATATCGTACCATATATCTCTCTGATGGTAAATTGGTTCAAACTCCATTTTAAAATAGAAAACACTTGTAAGTGGCAAAGTGAGACATTGCCAAAATGACTTGTCGTCATAAATATAGCATTTTTGGTAGTTCCAACGTATATGTAGTATTTCATTCTGCTATTTGATGTGAAAAGCTGATAATTGTAAAACTTATGTGGATGTCTTTTTGGCCTTTTCGGGAAGATGCAGGCACAAAGACGCAGACACGACAAACAGAAAAAATCATATACATAAAATACATAAGCCGACATGAACGCACACACATACCTAAACATGCAAGTATACACACATCGGTGCAAAAAATCATACAATCATGCATACAGGCAATGTACAGACTGTAATACAACAGGTACCGGTCTTCGCTCCCGTGTCTGAACAGGTTTACCATACCAAACTGTATGATATGGTTTGCCCTGGTAAAGTCGCCATACATTTTTCCAAAAATTCATCCCGGGTGTATAAGAACCACGAATGAGGCTAGGATATTCTAAGGTAGTACTGGAAGTGAAAGACTTAAAATTTTGCTCAAGTTTTCCTCAATGAAACTCTCAACTATTCTCTTACTGATGTCAAAAATAAAAATCAGGGGTCATCTTGTGAAGTTTGGAACTATAGAAAGAAATTACATAACATCTAACGAGATTTGAAATTCAAAATGACCGCCACCCCTTTGTTAACGAAAACGTTATAGGGGAAAATTTAAAAAAAATTCGAATTTCGAAAAACTATAAGACGATGAAAAGGTTTCTTTCTCCGATGACCTCAAAATGAATCCCACAAGAAAATTTGAACGTCTTAATATCTGTCCCCGAGACGCATGCATTCTGTCTTAACATGATTGTCTTTTCATCCAGTGATCACAAATGAAATTATCTCTATACGCTCTTTTGGTCATCATCCATCCACGTATTCATTCATCTATAGGAAAGAATCAACGAATAAGCCAAATGGTGTGTTCTTGTCATGTTTTATTTCCTTTAACGTAAGTATTTAGCATGCTCACACTGTTAGAAAAGTTTACTGATAACAATATGCTCTGAATATTGAGTGTCTTTGAGTTGACGCCCAAGATGTGTCTCGCTTGCAGAGTATGTAAAGTTTCCGTAGCTGGACACAATTCTCAGTTACAGATATATATCTGTATGTATAGTAAATGTCTAATTTTAAGTTTGTGGCAACTTCAAGCTATGTGGAAATAAAAGGTTATTAAACTGCTGAAGTGGCGCCATGGCGCGGTATAGAACGATTTCTGTGATTGAATGCTTGTTCTACATGTGTGTAGACTAATTATTGACTATGGAAATTAAATTTTATTAAATCGTACGTCTTACGGCATGGCTATTACTGCTTGCTCGATATATCTCTCAGATCCACATATTACAAGTGGCCACACTGCGGCCATGAGACTGTAGTTTTAGTGATACGACAGTGAAGTACCATAAGCTTACGTATTTCACAATATCAAATGATTTGCAGTAATTTTTTTCTTCAGACGTCCGACAATAATCGTTAATGAAAGTTCCCAGGGACTGGCTGATGCATCTTTGAAACACAAAAATTTTGAACTTTTCACCAATGCTTCGAATTAAGAGTTCATTGACGAGAATACCTGATCATGGTTCTTGATATACCTTTAGTCTGATCTTAGAATTGTTCACACAAAATGTATTTTTGTTAAAATTCGACGTTGTCCGGTAATGATTGTTACTGTATGGAGTGACCGTGATACAGACCTAATCTGAAAATGTCTTAAGTAATCCATTCCTGTATTCTGCTCATCGTTCTCTACCGATGTACATTTCCTAAAAATGTCTTCAGTGTAGATGGGAGGATCGAGCTGTAATTACATGAATTCGACACGACAATTTTCCCCTCGAAACCTATGCGAGTTTGTTCAAAAGCGTAAAGTAATAAACTATCATTTCAAAACTGTCATGGAATATTTTATTTGACGTTTTCTACTTATTTGCCGGCGCCAATTTCTGTGAGTTTTAAATGTACAAGCTGAGCAATAGTGAAAAATTCGGTCAGCAGAAACTTATTTACTTGATGAAGCACTTTTCAATAACGGTAGAGAAGAACGCTGTTTCCTGAACAGTGCCAAGCCAGTACCGGATATGTTACATGTATACCCGCGTAAGTTGCTGTGTCGCATGTTACTGGTTGACATGGTGAATCCTATTACTATTAGACCTGGTTACAGAGTAACGATACATAGTGTAAATTGCCCCCCCCCCCTCCGATTTATGTAATCACCATCGTGGTGACCACTTACCATTCGAACATACATCACCATGCTCTGATGCTACACCTTTACAAATATTGTTAAAATTTTACCTTGTACGTCATCAGTGAGAATGGTATATTGCTCTCGATTTGGACTCGGTGATCTGAACTCAATATAATGTTGGCGTCAGTCTGAAGTTGGTGTTATGTCTGTCCGTCACTTCTTCATATTTTTTCTCATTCAAAGGAATCAACCGTTTTGCATACTGTTGTAGGAAAGTATAGCCAGAAACATCTTTTAAAGTACTGTATTGTCAAAATCAGTAGAGTCGATGTTAAAGTAAAGAACTGATTCATAAAATACAACCCAAACTCTTCTGAACATGAAAACGGATCCATATATTGTGTGTTAGCATAAGAAGCTAATTTACGGAGATTGAAAAAGTGTTGCTATGTCCGAGTAGGAGTGCTTCAAAATCATCCGTGCCAGCCCACTAAGGGAACTTGAAAACATGAAACATGTGAACGCAAAATCTTTCGAACACCTCCGCGTTATCGTAGAAGAAAAGGCGAAAGATAGTTCAGTAATAAAACATGAGGAACTGATATTAGCATCGAGGAGCAGAACTTAAGATGCCATGATAGGTGGTCTCAAAGAAAAGTCAGAAACCTGAAAAGTTGAAAGAGCATCAATGACCGCTTCTTCATTGATGACCCTATGTACCGGTATGTCAAGTTAGAATTATGGCAGATCCGTCGATCGAGGGCGCTCTTCCACTCGTCCGAGTATTTATATGCAGTGGCTTTGGAACGCTAGATTTTAGAAATATGTCTTCAAGGCCAGAGCATTAACACGCCTAAAAGAATAAATGAAAGCATACAGAAACTTGTGGAAATTATTAAGAAAGACACACCTGAAGTAAAAAGAGTTTTCATCGCAAAGATGTAAGGATGACAATGAGGAAAAGAGTGGTCGAATTACTTTAAACCCATGGACACAGGAAACTATTACATTGATAGCATTTTCAAAGTATTTCATCGGGACATTTTACAGTAAATCATCCGGTGACCATCATTGTCAAAGTCAACACGACCAGTTTCGGAAGGGTTTATGGGGATATGTTAAATATCTGGAGTCGCGAGAACTCTGCGAGATTACATGCTCCAACACCAAATCAGTATCTTCGGAATAAATTACTGCAGTACGACAGTGTCATTAATAATAGTGTAAATATCCCCCTCTGTGAAAATTTTTCAGAAAGATCAAATAACAAGAGCGAAATTATCTCGATGAGAAAGGGAGTTACCATGCTGTAAGCTTAAACTTTGGAAGATGGATGAGAAACTGGAGGAGGCTCAAAGAGACACAGATTAGAAGAAATTATGACGAATATGTAACGCTACTAAATTCAAGCCCAGACACACCGAAGAAAATCAACTGATCAAACACAAAAATTTGATGGAAGCTTTATGTTCTTAACTTGAAATACCACGTTTAGTTTCCAAAATGTCTTTATTTAGTCGAGTCGTTTTAATCCCAAAAGAGCTGTGAGCATTACGGCCAGTGATTTAAAGTCTGAAACATTTCAAAGAAGCTTGGTTGTCAGGAAGAATGGCCAAAAAGAATTCTAATGGTGGAAAATGTAATTTTTGTGGTCAAGACTGAATCCTTGATCGTGTTTTATGTGAATGCAATAAATTTAAAAGAAACGAGAAAATGCACCTTTCACATTGATGGAGATTAAAATTCCTTTAATAGCATGGAGATAAAAGCACCAGCGACAGTTGGAACTGACGTTGATAACAAAGAAACAGCAGATATTATTTACTGTATCACTTTCTGTAGGATTTGAAATAAAGATCACACTTTAATCCTACGTAAATCAAAACTGAAAAGATAACTTGACTCCTCGGATATGACGTCATACAAAGTTAATGATTGTAAGACTTAATTTTCAAGCTTAGTTAGATTTGAAGGTCAAGGCGGAGTCTCGATATCCTCATTGTATTAAAATTAAGATTTCATTTTCTTACGCTTTACTTTCAACTGAAGACACGAGTTACTGGCTATTTAGATCCCTTCTTCTACAACTGTATAACTGTATGTATTTCATTTGTACATTTTTGCTTTCATACTCACAATAGGCACACCTGCTATCAGAGTTACATTTATTGATAAAATTTATGTTTGAAAAAAAACACCTTAGATTTGGAGGAATCGTAATGTTCTGCTTTACTCTCATCGATTGCAAAAAAACAAACTCCCCGAAAGCAAAAAAAACCAAAAAACAAAAAACATGACGTTACGCTTCAAGTACACTTTATACTCGTTTGACTTGTCAGATAAATTGTTACTCTTTTCTGTGATAACGTAAATTTCATTCCGTTATTTGTATTTTGGTATAGCGGAACTTTTGAAGCCCGGGAAGCAGCGCCCGCTAGTTATGGATCGTCCATTCTGCTTCCTACCATCTCAGTCACGGCTACCCGGTCAGTCATTCGTGCCACGAAAGAAATAAAAAAACGCTCGCTTTTAAACGAAACTATAAGGCACACCAATTATCTGAACGTTTTCCCATCGTATAAACTGTTGATTAACAACTGTGCACCTCTTAAAATCTCTGCCATTGACTGCTCCTTGGCAACAGCAAAAGTAGAGTGAGCACCAAGCATCGGTCCACCAGCATAGCTTTGTAAAATGCTGTTTCATGTTCTCACACAAGTAGAGCAGTACACACGCGGCGAGTATAAATATTCATTGGCTTGCATCATAACCTAAGACGGTTAGATACTTTGATATGGGTATCATAAACAAGTCACCATGCGCGTGTCGGCGTTTTGGCCATGCATTCACACCACTGGATCTACGTATACGCGGCTGTCTCTTATCAACACCGCCACCTGTCACAAGTAACAATAATCTTTTGTTTCTGCTGGAGCAATCTCAGGTATTGACTCACATGAAAACAGCTCAGGTAATATTTGTTATATCTCCCCGTCATTCAAAAGAAAACAACTTCAAAGAACTATATATTTGGCAAATAAACATTTTGTTCGTTGCTGAGTTGGACATGTTGGTATTTGTTAATGCACGGCCCCTCCATTACTGGGGTTCATGGAATGATTCTTACGGCAATCTTCTTCGTGACGCTATATGTCCATCGCTACACGTATCGACAGAGCTCAATTCCACCACATTGCCCAAGTCAAGCCTCCTAAGATTACTGGTGAATTGCCGTTGACGAATTCGTGAAGGGGCGGAGTGCGTTGCCGCCGTAGGATCGCGAAAAAGCGAGTACGGTAGTTCCTCCCGGAAAAGGCGTACACAAACGGATTGACGCAGGAGTTAGCGTAGGCCAGACACAGGGCGAAAGTCCGTATGTGTACAGTGGGATGCGACGTGTCGTTCGTATGGATTTGCCACAAATTGACACCGTGCAGCGGTGCCCAACAGATCGCAAACAAACTAACCATGATCAGAACCATGCGGATTACTTTCCTCCTCCGCTGGCGTTTCCGTGTCTCCTTCGGGTCGTAAGGTACGATACCGTTGGACTGAGTCGACTGTAAAATCCTACGCAGGATCTGATAGTAGCAGCAGCTTATAATCACCAAGGGCACAAGGTAGGACACGACGACCAGGTATGTATAGTAGATGGTATGTCCGGCATCGGTAGGAAACTTAGAAGCGCAAAATTGACCTCCTGAAGAGCCGAACTCCTCTGCTCCGTCAACGACTTTGTGAAATAAAAACGCCGGAAAGTGAAGCGTCAGGGATACTGAAAATGAGATAAAAGAATATGTTGATTATTACGATAATTGGGAATATTAACAGTGGCTTTGCTCAGCTGAGAAATTGCATATTATACATTATTAAAAGCACAGGATTCGCCGCAGTTGATAACGCTCTACAACGGCAGTGCCTGTGATTATGTGTAAAAGGGTAGGAAGAAAACACGCGATTTTTCAAAGTGCTCATGCCGGGATCCATTTACCGGGTGAAGCTGAGCTCTTTTCGGAAACTGAAACGCGGTAACACGCGAGTTCATACTTTGCCGTACAAGCAAGTACAAGCAGCATATATGTATGTGTAGCAGCCTGAGCGTTGTGCAATCCTAGGTTGAAAATTTTGATCAGATATCGAGTAACTGAAATGTCCATCTGTACACTTACGCTTCCCGGGGATCACTTCTTTGATAATTTTCAACATGCAAAATGACAGGATCCCCATCAGAGACGAGGGCTATACAAGGAACACGTTTTCGTGGGCCTGTCACTCAACCGTTTCAATTTTAATTTTAAATTAAACAACACCATATACTGGTCAGCGAAATAACTTATAATAAATGATATGTTTACACGCTCCAAATTACTGAAATACTATAGATTTTAATATTACAGAGTAATATTTCCACCTCGAAGGTATATACTGGTGGAAACAAATTTCTGGCCCAACGGTACCACCTAACCTATAATGAATAATTGAGTTTAAGAATTTAATAGATCATTATTACAGATCAAATGTGCCCGTTTATATTATTAGGGCATACAGTAGGCTAAAAACTGCATAGAAAACCAAATTATCTGAAATAAACAGGAGACAGGTGTACGAGTATTAACACAGAAAGCGAAATGTCAAAATAATAGTGCATCACGGTAAAATGACAAGAAGCTTTTATCACTGGAATAATTGGGGTTAAGTGGATATATCGGACGCAATCAACTCGTTACATATCATCTTGCGCTATTGAATGAATGGCTTCCGTTCTATGCCCGTTTCTTCACGCCTGAGTGCCTATCTTGTCGAATGCAAAGAACATCACTCATTTTTTTTTGCCTTGAAAAGTTCTTAGACGAAACAGATTCGCTTCCGTCCAGTAGTTTTCTCGGCGCCCTGTACACCCACGTGTGTCTTTCTCCTGTTTATTCCACTGGTTACAATAAAGCTACGAGGAAAGCAATTCGAGATGCCTATTTCGGTGCGAGGAGATACAAATGTCTGAAGTATCTGCTTCGTAGATTTGCCTGAAGCTTGGAACTGTTATTGGAGAATTGACATATACATCCGGAATGAGGGAGATATTAATGATCTGTTGTCAAAAAGTTGGATCTCGCTCCTTTGAACATGTAACATTCTATGGCATATCTGGAAGAAAGTTGAGTGTCGGCGATACGCTGTGCCCTAAACCACATTTGAAATTTCGTATTTTGGGATAGGAAAACTTTGGTGGAGCTGTACCTGCGCCCTCTATCGATCGATGTGGTACTCACCTATCCAAATACTGCAGTTGATCATCACGACTCTCCAGGTTGTCCTGGACACAATGGATTTCAACGGATTGGTCAAAACGTAGCAACGGTCCACCGTCAGTGCAGTTAGTGTACCACAAGTCGCTTGCAGAGATGCCTTGATAACATAAAACAAAAGAAACACACAGGGACTGAGTTAAGCTGAGTTACATAACATTTGGAATTCTTGAAGGCAAATTCTTGAAGATATATACTAAAATGTGATTGAAGAACGTTCTTCAAAACGATTTCATAACAATAAAGTGACTAAAACAACTCTTCAATAGGCTAGCGACGTTAAAGATGAAAGAATTATTTATCCCATATTTCAAGACATACCAAAGAACCACACCAATCACCGCCGTTTACCGGTTCCATATTTGTTTTACATCAGTATTAAGGTGTGTGTTATTATTGAACCTCCTATGAAATTCATCTGTTAAAGGAAATCATGGGACGACACAACATGGACAAATGTACATTCACTGACGTCACACGCATGAGATTTCACCAAGATCATCAGTAGGTACGACTACCGTCTGATGGTTTGATTCTGAAGAGCGTAACGTTAGTTTCCAGGTAGCAAACACTGTACATGTACGAATCACCAATTCAAGATAATATATGAGAATTCTTTTTTTTTCCATAAACAGGAATTTGTTGATGACCTTGGTGTGGTCATTAATGGCCATATGTGAAGTCATTAATGTAATCGTTAAAAGAGATAAAATGTAATGGAACGAGATCCAAGATATGCGATAACCAGCGAGGACTTATGGCGATGCCCACTCGCTCTGCATGGTACAGGAGAAATCAACGTACCTGGCATGAAAATTACAGGAGACAGTCACTGTTTCTTTAGTTACATTTACAGTGACATATTTCGAGGTCAAAGGTAACATGAAAAGATGTGTAAGATAGTAAATTATAGGGAGCCTGGATCTAGCCTTTAAACTGACAGGTTTCCATGACAACGGAAGAAAGTCATTTCATAATTGACTCGCAAGTCTTGCACATTCAAATTAGGTAATTGAAAATCACACACCGTCGCCACTGGGTGACTCAATCTTCTGGCTGTTTTTTTCCATTAATACGTGAAAATGTTAGGTTTACAGGTTTTGTCCCATTATGATGATGAACCTAGTACTATTACATTACACACCAAGGTATGGTTCGAGCAAAGCACTGGAGCAGTTAATGTTGCGTTTCAGCGTCATGTAGAGCGCATGCGTTTTCAGACAAACACTCTCGACATCTAGCCTAGTCTGGTTTTTCACACAGAAGCAGACTTTGAACAAATTGCACAAAACCAAACAAAACACACATATTACGCGATCAAGACGAGGACGTTTGCAAAGCAGAATATGGTTTCGGCGTACTTTAACTTTAAGTCATTGACGAAAGCTTTCTGCGTACTTTAGTTTCACTTTGAGTCACTGACAAAAGGTAATAGTTCGCTTTTGCATTCCTTTGGTGCACTCGGGTTTTAAAACCATACCCTGCAAAAGAAACTCAAAACGGACATGTTTGTAATCTACAAACACAGATGGGCTGTGTCTGTTTGTCGATATCGATGCCATGCGGCAGTTTCGATGGTAAATGTCAAAACACTTGGAAGCAAAACAAACGAAAACATTTACAAAACTTGCATACACATGTTTTCTTAGTTTGCAGGTCACATTTCTACAAGACGTCATCCTCTGACATTAAAAATGATATGGAGAGGTGAACACACGAGCGCGCGTGGGCGTAATAATATGAAGTATAGCGGAAAGAATAGCGATAGGGAATCACTCGATCAGAAATGCATTATCTCGGTTGCTTGGTACGTGTAAGGCTCCCACTGAACTGACCTGACCCGACCCCCGTGCTCATCGCGTATGTTGGAGGAATTACGGTGTTTGGTTTTGCAAAATATCGCGGCATCTCAACCGCACCTGGGGCATTTCGCATTGATGCAGATTGCATGCGGACACGTGGAGGCGCATTAATATATTATAATAACAGTAGTCAGCCCTGACAGAATCCTAAATGATCCAATTAATCTGGCCGGTGATTTATGAACAGCACTAACGACCTTTTAATTTGGCATCGGAATGTTATAAAGAGTGATGGTTTTTCAGAAGTCATCAGTCATCGTATCAATCCATCATCACTGCGCATGACATTGAATAAGTTGAATTCTGTGACTCAACTCGTAAAACGAAGTTTCCATATGGTTGAATCCTTTATCACGTTCGCGTTTTTTATCTTAACGACATTGATGACAAATTAGTACATCATGATATCACTCTTATCATACACACATAGCCGTAGGCCTTTAGGTAGAATTCGCCTCGAGGACAGATATTCGGACTCTCATCACATTTGTCCAATGTTTTTTCTAATCTCCTGCTTGAGGGGGCTCATTTTTAATGAAATGAGTAAAGTTTCCAACGTTTCAATTTTTTGAAAATCGAAAATTTATTTTACCTTATAGTGTTAACACAGGGGTGGCGGCCATTTGTATTCGAAATATTCGGTGATTTGTTTCTCCGGTGTCAACATTTTTGCACGGTGACCGCTGAATTGAAGCTTACATGACAAAAGTTTGAGCAAAAGTTTATCTTTCAATTTCGATGCGCACATTACCTTAAGTTACAAATGAACTTTTTATGCATAGGTTAGCGTAATTATCGTGTTGTACATCCTGAATGGCTGCTGTCGTAGTCGTTATTTGTCAAAAATATATAGGTATCTGGAGAAGATGTACCATCCCTCTCTCGTCTTCATTCGAAAAATGATATTTTACATCATCTGTGTTTGGTGTAAAGTAAAACTTTTCCACTCCAGCGCATTAGCGTTCACAACACCCATGAAATTGTCTCACTTTCACAGGGGGATCAAAAATCGAATGCTGTCGACGCATTCGCACGATTTCTGTAACTTGCATCATGAAACTGAACACAGATACTTACGACAAGCTTGAAGCGTAAGACGGTCTGCTGCTGGGTAAAACGGAAGCTTGAATTATGTCAGATCATAAAAGGGAAAATGCGACTGGTTGGGGGGCTACTTTTCACTGTGAAACGATCATCGGCAGAGCTACTATAAAATCGAAGTAATTACATTTCCGACGCAGTTGAAGATAATAAAAACTGACACAGTAGCAGAAATTCTGTTCAGGGGCTACATTTTTAATGAAAACTTTAGTCAGAGATTAAAATTGCCCGCGTTTAAAGTGACAGCGTACGACGATGTTTCACAAATGACCGAGCGACATATATCAAGTTGAGGTAAAGTCCCATGGCCCATAGCGACCTCCAGCGGCCGACCCGACAGCGCTGGTCGCTTTTGCAATCAGGGTTCAGATGCACGTGATATGAATACAGGTGTGTTGTGGGAACGTGGAACATCGCATGCGTAAGAAAGTTTACATTGGCAAACCTACATGTACTGTATCAGGGGCATTGTGTTTTTAGAGGTTTCCTGGTATTTTGACATTAGAATATATAGACTCTTCCACATACTAACAGTCTTTGCTATACTGTAGCTTGTACTACAGTGATGGCAGAACTGTGTTTAATGTGTGGCGCCTTTTTGAGATTTAACGTGCGAAATAGACGTCGGTCGTCTCGTTGTTGGGAAAACAATCCTAAGCCGTACCAAAGAAGCTTGCATAGTTATAAAAAAAATTATAAAAAATCAAGCTATAGCTTGATTTTTTCCCCCAGATCGAAACATCAACGGATCGATGTTCCAAGTTTTCATCAAAAAATGTCTGCACGTATTGTGCACCTGCAAAACATCCACAATATCCTGTTTGCTTTTAAACCGCAGCATCTCTCCGTGACAGGAATCGCAGTTAATCGGACAGATGTTTGCCATCAACAGGCGTGCGCTTAAAAGGTTGCATTACAGGGTTCTGTACCTTGGTAAAGTATGATAAACAAGCATTCATTTTTATGGAAGTAGGGTTTTAACAGCGGTGAGATGAGAAGCGTGTTTTAACTTGGAATTAGCCGTGACCCCTGGGACAAGGTTTCATCACGTATGTGAATCCGATCCGTCGTTACTATAAGGGAAATAAATCCAGCCAAAAAAGGCAATTTTAACAGCTTATGCAGTATATGCAGCGATTTCTCTCGACATAAAACAACAATAGCCGAGAAAAAACGAGCCCAAACAACACATAACACAAAAAGTCTATTACAGCTCATCTAATAAATCATCTAAGAGGACAGAGAGAATAAATGTATACAGGTAGATTACATCGTTTATCCTGAATATCAAATACACCAGCGCCATTTACAACGAAGCTTTTCCAGAACTCGTTCTGACATTACACGTTTGCCATGTTACATGATCAACATGTGAGATGGCTTTCTACATCAGAAAGACGACCATTTTGAATTAGGTAATTTGCGCCTCGAAAGTGAAAGACTGGAACATTTGCTCACACTTTCCTCAATGAAACTTTCGACCATTCTCTTACCAAAGCAAGAATTCGAATCAAAATCGGGGGTCAGAGTGCAAACTTTGGTACTAGAAAGAAAATTACCTATTCCCGATAGCGGAAATTCAAAATGGCCGCCATCCCTGTGTTAACTCCATGAGGAAAAACAAAATTTTCGATTTTCGAAAAACCAAGACGGTAAAAAAATTTCGATTTTCGAAAAACTAAGACGGTAAAAACTTTTCTTTCATTACGAGCTTTAAAATGAATACCCATAAGTGGTAAGTCAGAAGATCATTGATAAAATTTGCTAGCCCGAATTTCTGTCTCCGAGGCGAGTTCTACCTTAATCGGCTGACGCTTCCAAAACATGGAGGTTTTCGCTTCTGTTGGCAGCAAATTTGAATAACTTCTAAAAAATCGATTTCGTCCTTCCCCTGTACAAGCAGTCTTTCCAGGCGAAACTTGCAAGATCAAATATCTTGCAAACTCTGCCTACGATATTCGTTCGAGTTTGTAGATCATTTCTATGATGCGACAATATCCGGCTGGTGATTTAGCCTTACCTTAATTCTTCTGAGAGTCTTTAACAAATCTAAGACATACTTCTCGAGTT
The DNA here is from genome assembly GCF_041260155.1 of Ptychodera flava. Lineage (NCBI taxonomy): Eukaryota > Metazoa > Hemichordata > Enteropneusta > Ptychoderidae > Ptychodera > Ptychodera flava. Next base: position 19,139,599 of record NC_091948.1, on the reverse strand, counting down.
ATTACGTTGTCGATTATTATTGCTAATGTCGACCAGACACATCGCAGCGTTTGTACAAGGGAATGCAAAACCGATTATTTTAGAGGTCATTCAAATTTCTTTTTTACATATCCTTATGTGAACTGCGATGACAATATGCAAATCACAGCACTAGCAAATATCGAGGTAGGCTTTCTAGAAATAAGGGGCTACGAACTAAGTCGTCTACAGAGAATTTACCGTTTGATAGAGCTCAATATTTGCTCCGGAACCTTATGGGTAAACAGTACAAGTTGCACTGTTTAGTATAATGTTCAAACGTTGAAATCTACGGGTAAGAGTCCAATTGTACAATGCCTCGTTGAATACAACACCAAAAGATTTCGCTTATTACTCAGCTGCAGGCTTGAACTATGCAACTGTAGACTTCATGTAATTTTCTATCGTTGTTAAACGTTTTGCCTCTATCGAAAGTGCACAATACCGTGTAAATACATAGATAGGAACATCGCGATTGCAACAGATCCTCTGAAAACAAGGAAGACAGGAAAACTGGATTTTTTAATTTAAAGAAATAAAACTGGGAGAAACTGTACCTATACATCGGCACTGAAACTGTGATTATCAGAAGATTCCATACTTTAGAGCATAAGTTTGATACCGAAGAAGGAGACAGCTGCTCTTATGATCGACTTTAAATGAAAACAATCCTGCATCATACATTACAATCAATATTAAGGTTAAAGGTCATAGAAAGGAGCCGTCCTTGCGGGACCTATAGTCGGACGTTACTATGCAAATCAGGTGTTAACGAAAGCTCCAAGTAAAATCATCATAAATGACAGTGTAAGTGCACATGTGTAGCAATATACATGTTATAAGGAATCCCCATTCCGGTGTAACCACGTTAATGACGGTATTCATTTTAAATCCCGATTCCTTACATTTATATCGTCGTACCTGGGCCAACGGATTCAATGTGGAATGTTTACACTTTCTTAATTCTAATTGACGTTCAATTAAGAAAGGCCTTAGTTTCGTGACAGTACAGAACGACTTACTTAATTTATGACCCCGAGAGAAAAAACTACCTTATGTAAGTTTTCATAATGCTTCCATAGTTACTATAACAAAATTAACTTTCTGTTACTCAACTAGCGTACGTGTTGTCATCGTGGCGAGAGGGCTTTGCAGAAATGTCCTTATTTGTTTTTGCGATTTGAGTTCGCTCAGCAAGAGCCATACAAGGGTTTAAGTGGTTCTAAAAAGGCAGCCTAATTGACGACATAAGCACGTGCCACTGTCGTGTCAGTGGAATCAACGGAAATGAAAAGACTACAGGGGGTAGGGAAGGCCTGTGGGTCGAACAGACGGATAGGAGAGTTTACTTCCTTAAAATGGTTGCTGTACCCATTTTACGCCAGCAGCGGAGAAGATACAAGAAACAGGCTCTAAATTATCGCCGTTTTACCAAATGCAGTGTGCTCGAAGTTAACTGAACGGTTGGCTGGTAGGGGGTTTTGGATAAAATGCATCTTGGATGATATTTTGCGATGATGTTGCCTCAAAGGACAGTGCAGACGCTGAGGCAACAAAACGCCGGGGGCTTTAAAAGGATAACGACGAAAAGATCAATTATCTTGTCATAGGGATTCGTGTAGACAGGATGAACCGCCGCAGATGGGCTGTAGACAATAAATTCATCACATACAAAGCTGTTGGAAATAAGGACTGATTTAAATGTCTTTTCTGCGATTAAACTGTAGAGAAGACAATTTTCTACCAAATTAAGTTTTCGTAAATGACTTGGGTTTTTGCAACTCTTCCATAGCTCGAACGATGGCATGAAGCTTTCACGAACATTAAACATTGTCCACCTTGGTAATGCAGCGAATTGAGTACATCGCAGACATGGCGTGTTCATTAATCTCGGCGACTCTACAAATGAATGACCAGCTGTTTGTTTTTTTTTTTCCCCCCGAATGAAGTTTTACGGCCTAAAATCTTGTGCCGCAATTCCATTAGGAAATCACCCACGCATAATTCTGTTAAAGTGCGACATAGGAAGTCTATCATGTCTCTACACACTTCATTCCAGCATGGAAGTTGGTCGCTACGCCTGACAGACAGCTGCAAATAACAATTGCGTTACAGGTAAACGTATTGTATGCATATTAATCATTGATGCATCTGATGAATTGGAAACAACAGTGCTAAGATTTAAAAAGCTTCACTCTACCGATCAATTAAGGTATTAGTATGCCATTTCTTCTTTGCGCGACTATGTGTGTGCACATGTACACACGGGCAGACAAATACGATAGACAGGCACATGTGTATTTTATTTTTTGGTTTTGTTTCAGTCAAAGAGCTAACGAATAAATGTGCTTGTTCAGTTTGCATCGTCTCTGCCTGTCACCTAATTTCCCACCTAGCTATCACATTCAAAGGATAAAAACCATAAAGAAAGATAGATAGAGTGGCAACGGGTATTGTTTAAGGCGTGAAGCGGTTATGTAACCCATCCATGTTCGCCTCGCCTCAGGTTGCTCTCGCCTCGCTTTTCCGAAGAGTGCCGACCATGAATCCTTCGGTAGTTTTCGGATTTTCGCCAATTGTTAAGCGAAAGTATGTTCGGCAAAGTTTGTGTTGTTGTTGTCGTGTGGTGCTGAGCAGAATTGACGTGCTGGCGAAAACGAGAGTGTTTTGAGCTTCAGGAAAACGAGTTTTACCGTTTTAAAAATTCCTCTCATATTTTTATGAATATATAATGAGTGTGTTTGAACCAAATTTGAAAGTCTTTTATCGATACTGTCTGGTTTTACTCAATGGTTTACGGTCAGTCGTACCCTCTTTTACACGTGCGTCAAGGAAGGACATGTTTATGAAACTGCTGCCGTGTTATGTTTTGATTGGCGTGAAGCAGTGTTTCTGGCCTGAGAGCTCACAAAGTAACTATGGTTGCTACGCAACTGGCAGTACGATGCCATCTCGTCGTATTTTTCGCATAATCTCGTGTAATCATCAACCACAAACAAAGCCTCCAAAAAGTTTAACACCTTTGGAGCTCATTTTAATATGAAAAGCCAATAGTCTACCGAGACGACCATGGAACAAAAGGCATGCAAGTGTTGCTACTCTGTCTATAATACTCTGTGATAAAAACGCACAGAAATGCAAATATCATAAAATACTTTGGTTATACAAAAATGACGAATGAAATGGTCGCTTTGAAACATCCGCTTATATGAGTTACTGTGTTTTGCAGGGCAATAGGACATTCGATTATGAGATACATTTAAACGCCGTCACGAAGTATCGCCCTGCAGTAACAGTGGGTTCTGAGACAAATTTAATAATGAGCATGTATACATACTCAGAAACTGCAGAATTACACTCATTGTTGAGACTTTATTCAATTAGAAATCCGTGTTTACATCCTATAACAAGACATGCGCCTTGTTAAGGTATTACAATGATCTGTGGTGACATCTACAGGTATAATATGAACAAAATCATAATGACGGTCGATGACTTGGTTTGATTGTGCAAACGCTCGTATTAACTTTCGTTACGGCAATGTAATAGTCACATTCTTAAAAAAGGATATTGTGAATTGCATAGAAGACTATATTCAGCACTTTTATATAGGTTTGATAACATGCGCTCTCATGTGTTGAAACAAGTAGTGGGCTTACAGCATGTTGATATGGTGTCGCCTGACTGAGGCGGGAGGAGTTTTCGCCGACTTGGCACATCGAATGTTTACTTATCCCAAAGATTTATACTGGGAAGTAGTCACCCACGTCGCTGTTCTGTAATATAGTTGACGCTGACAACAACAGTACAAATTAGGGTTTTTCAGTGCATGGATACCCAGAACCCTAAGCAAGTCCCAAATGAAAGCTTGCTTCGTTACGGCGCTGGTCCACGGCTTGTATGGGCTCATTTTGAAGCTCTTGGAAAAAGTAAACTTTTCACAGTCGTATTTTTTTTCGAAAAATCGAAAAACTAATTTTTCCTCACAGTGTTAACATGGGGAATGCTGATATTTTGAGTTTCGAGTGTTACATACGTAATTTGTTTCTCCAGTATCAAAATTTGCACTGTAATCCCCCTTGGGTTTGAAAGAGAATGGTTGAAAGTTTCCTGGAGGAAACATCTCTCCCTAATTTCAATACGAGAAGAGAAATAATGCGTTATAGATAGTTCATGATCGCGTCAGTTTTCAGTTCAGTGATTGTTGGATTAACTATTTCTTATATTATATGGTAGTGCAAATTTTGCGAATCAGTGAAACTGATCATTTCTTCGGTCATCGCATAAGACTTATTTGATCGTTCGGTAGTGACGGCGAAAGTCTTAGTATGTCAACCCTAGGGAAGAATTATTCCACCTGTAAAAAAGTCGATTAAATTCCTCTGTTAGAAATCGAACGATGGTTTTCAAAAAGGCAGAGTCCAAGAAGTAATACTGCCACTGTACTGGTATAGTAGTTGTTCCAAAGAAGTGTCAGAAAGATAAACGAATTAAGATGATATGCATCCTGAGAATGAATGATTTAACCTGTTCACCCCCGATTTACTGTATACAGGTCCACATTCACTTCGATAACAAAGAGTTTGGGGCTAAACCATTGGTGGTGAAAGGGTAAAACCCGGCGAAAACGAGGACACGAGAAAACGATTATCCGCAAACGAGGATAATAAACATAATATTTTAAGGCCGCTGGGCTATTAACCTTTGAAAGTTAACATCGTGAATGAATATTTCATGGCTTGCGTACGTTCTGTACAGAAAGATTGGCCATTAGGTGCCCATACTTTGATCATGAACTAAGAAAACTCAACTCCCATTGTCTTTCATAACCAAGAATAAAAATCGGGGTCACCATGCATAGTTTTAGACAAGAGAAACAAATTACCTCAAAGTTACGGATACCTGAAATTCAAAATGGCCGCTGCATTCCGTGATTATAGTCATAGATAAGTAAATAGTATATTTTCATAACAACAGGATCGCAAAATAACCATTTTCCACTCGCAAGTTTCAACATGAGTTAAGCAATTTGTAGACCGGTAGAGAATTGTGTAAATTTGAGAATCCAAAATGTCTGTTCCTTAGATGATTTGTGCCTTGAATTTATGTCAACCGAAAGTACATAAACTTATTTTAATATTTACTAGAATACTTGTAAATAACATGCAAGATTTGACTCGAATCAATGATGAAATAAAAGTGGAACTATATGTATCATACAAATAGGGCTAGTGGGAGCCGTGTATATGTAGGTCTTTAACATTACTTCCGTCGACTAATCTAATTCAATACCTCGCTACGAAAACTTACAAGTCCAAGTGTAGAACGATCTAATTAATTAGCCCGGGTGACTTTGTCAAGATTCCTTCGCCTGGCTGTCTTATATGGCTCACAGTTCACAGACACAAATTTCACATGTGAAAAAAAACCCCAAAACAGGACAAACCATTTCGTACATCTTCCCCTACAGGCTACCGTCTTTAGCTGAGCGATCCAGTTACGCTTTCTGCCCTGAGGGTGGATCGGGAATTGTCGCCGTCTATTTGGAAGAAAGTTCGAGGGCAAATATCTTCTCATTAAATTGCATCGACTTAGATCGTAAAATGTTGAGCCGCTAGCACATCCAGCGTTTAATCATGCACTGCATTCAAAGGACTCGCCGAAAATTATGCCATATGCTAATTGACCATGTAACATCAAACTGAGTGATATAACCACCTTTGATTGTTTGTGCCTCCATTCTCTTGTTTAAAATAAATCCAGAGTTCTCTCCGTGTTCTTGTATACCCCTGTCGCATCGACTTGTTGAAGTCCTCCCAGTCGTGAAAAATACCCTTAACATCAATGTTACTCTGTAATACATTTATTTTTACAAAAGATTTCATATATCGGGGATTACCATACCCTTTTACTTCAGAGCAGGAAAAAACTTGAGATGGGAGTCAAAAGCCTTTCAGTCAGCAGGTAAGGCATTTTACGAACGCGGAGTGAATCCCAGGGGACGAGAAACACGAGAAAACAATTATCCACAAACGAGGATGGTGTACCGAAGATTTTAAGGCGACTTGGCTATTAACCTTGGAAAGCTAACATTGTCAATGAATTTTTCATGGCTTGTGTACGTTCCGAACAGAAAGATTGGACATTGGTATATTTTCGGGGGTGCTAAATTGACTCAGCTCTCTGATGAGGTAACCCACGAAGAGACACAGAAATCTGTTATAACCAATTAATTATTTATAACTTATTATCCCGTTCTGCACCTTCGAAAATCAGCATCGGCGTTCAGATCGTACAGATGGTATATCTTAAGCGGACTACATGTGAGAAACGCCATGATTACAAGCTATTTTCAGTGATGACATGCACCAAATCGTGAATATTCAAACAAGAAATCGTTGGGTAGCGGTGTACGTGAAGGAAGTTACTGAACGATTATCATGCTTTACATGGGTATCCTCTCCCTCGCTCTCTACACGTAGGCCTATACTACATATACATCAAGGTCAAAGTCACTGTTTCATGTCCATTTTTCAAAGAATTTCAATGATTCTTTACTTTTGTAATACATCCTATGTAACTTTGTTATGGTTTCTTAACATTTCTGTACCGAAACATCACAGAATTTACGCCTTCAACGAGTATCTATCTATCTATCTATCTATCTATCTATCTATCTATCTATCTATCTATCTATCTATCTATCTATCTATCTATCTATCTATCTATCTATCTATCTATCTATCTATCTATCTATCTATCTATCTATCTATCACTTTATCGGCGAAGATATCCGTAATATTATATATATATATATATATATATATATATATATATATATATATATATATATATATATATATATACATATATATGATAGTTATATAGATGTGTGCTTGTAAACACACCTATGTGTCCATAGGCATGTACACATAAGCGTATTTGGTACATGCGTACAGACATTAAATGAAGCGTTGATGAAGCAGTGCTCAAAGCTAAGGAATCCATTACTTTGAATTTAATTTTCCGATGTTCTTTTGGTCTGATCCAATCTGATTGGAATCCGATGTAGAGATGGGTCGGTCTTTACGCTATCGTATTACGGGCTTTATTTTTCTTCAGTCCTTCCAGCTGCACATCGGATTTTAATCAAATCGGGTATGATCCATATTACCTGGTAATATCCTGAAAAAATATCGAATCAAACTTTCGTTGGACACGAGACAAGTAAATCATCGCCACGGGCTTGAGAAGGTGAGAAATACAGCGCGATGATGTAAATAATAAGAAGAAAATCACACCTTGCAAGTCTGATAAAAATCTTGGGCTGCCCAAAATCTGCAGGAATTCTGGCAACACCTTGCAAGTCCGATAAAAATCTTGGGCTGCCCAAAATCTGCAGGAATTCTGGCAATTTGAAATGGAGATCTCATCGACAACTGACTTAATTTGCATAGCAATGAGAAATTTTAATTACTGATATGCGGTACGATACAGCACTGCCTCAATACGTGCAGTATACGTAGCCGAGAGCTGATGGAAATCAGATCCTTGCCTTGAGTGATATATTTTTCTTCTGCGTGAAAACATAGACTCGTATTAAGGCGGTAATCACTATAATATTACATGCCTCTTGAGAGCAGTCCCTTACTATACAAGGTAAACAACGACCATTTTTACTATCACGTTTGGCGTTATTGAGCGAATATCGTTGAGACTGCATTAGAATTAGCCAAATTGTAATCAAACTGACAGACGGACATATAATAATAACCTTAGGGCATGAAGAGATAGTAGTTTTAAAATTTCATCATCATACGTGAATTGGCTAGAAATCACGGCGGCGGCTAATGGCGCTGTCAACGCCTTGAATGCATGCACTGCTATACGCTGTTGAATTCCACCCTTTGTTCAGGCATCGAACGAAAATATGAGGCCATCGATAGAGCTCTTCAAAGATGATTGTATATTTCATTTTCGCTCTTTAACCGCTTTGCGAAATTATTTCGCAAGTTGATGACTATAGCTTTGCGAAATCGATCAATTGGAAGAAGTGCGTGATGCTGGAGTTTTATCGGCCCGTAACAACAGACAGCAGGCCTTTCGCGTGCTTCATCGGACCAAGAAATATGTGTGCGTGTCTCTAATCAAACCAATATACTCATCTTTTTGCCCACAAGGCGGCACATCATAAAACGATCGTTGATCGTATAAAGTGTCACAGGAATATACGTACAGATGGAGCATCGAATAGTACAATAGATTCAACGACGGGGTCTTTAAGTTAACGAGGCAATAAACCACCGATATTAATTTTGATTTTGGGGAAATTTTCAGTAGATGACACTGAAAGTATCACTTATGTATTCGAAATATGGAAGTATACAATTGATGAAGGTAGGGTTAATTGTAAATGCAATTCTAAATCAGAAACCTATTTGAGTGTGATTTTCACTGGAAGATCCATTGAACCCTTAAATCAATGTTTCCTTCAGTTTGTTTTGTCTCTTAAATAACCAAAGCTTACGTGAAATGAATTGGCGTGACGTCCACGCACCAAGTCAAATAGGGACGATTTCCCAATTATCTCCGGCAAACAACACAACCGTCCAAATCAGATTTCACAGCTCGCTTGCATCGGTGGAAAGCGTATCTATTGCGCGAGGCACTGTCTGTCGCATCGGAAAGCCCCGGGAAGTGACATCCGGGTCGCGTTGTTCACCATGCCTTTTACGCCCACCGAGCTGTAGACAAGAGATTGCCCTGAGATAATCGTGACATCAAGCGGTATGCTTTATCAAACCCGATCACGTTGCAGTGGGGCCTCCTTGTGTACCAATCACCAATCGCAATAATACTTAAGTCACAGGCTTTAATTATGGAGAAATAGTATTCGTCGGTATTTATCGTTGTTAGATTTTTAAAAATTAACATGCGGCAATGCCTAATATTTTGAGCGGCTGTCAGTATGTATCTGGTTGTTTTCTTCGTAATGATATTCCATTCTATTACAAGCGGGGAACTACATCTTCAACTTTGTTTGAGCGCCAAAAAAAAACAAAAAACAAAACAAAACAAACAACAAAAATCCCTCATAATAACTGTGATTTGGGTATTTCTATGTGATGAATGATGACTAGACTGGTCTAAAGCTAATTATTGTATGAATCCATCTATGTTTTAGCGAGTGAGTAGTTTTCAATCCAAGTAGCACACTGGAAGAAGTAAATTCAATTACACATAGTCTGAGTGGACACGTCGGGAACTTGATTCGATTTGAGTATAGCGCTAATGAAGCAGTCGGCGAAGTGGATGTGCTGGAAGGCGGAGAACTACCGTAGATGGTGCCCGGTATTCCTGCACGCAAGAGATCACTGGCACCCGAGATGGCTGTAGATTTGTCGGAAAGCTATTAGCTAGACCGATAGCATTCCATAACAGGGAAGATTGTGGATTCACTTGTCTCCACTCGAGGTATTCGGCCTATTCTTGATGTGTAACGTAAAACATGCGAGTTCTATTAAAATAGAATTGAATATGTTTATGTAGAATGTCACAGGAAAAGGACTATCATATGACATCATCGGCTTGACGGTTCGTGAAAATCTAAGCCCCTTTTGCCAATTTTGATGTTAAATAGCCGAGTAGGAAATGACGCTAGCAAGCTTTGCACACGCTCATTAAAGTCTGTACTTGTCGCGTTCGCCGAACCAGCTTAATTGAGGGACTTGTTCTCGTATTTCGACACCGTAATGAAATTGTGAAACAACATTGTACTCATCGGTCTTCCATCACGATAACAGGAGGCTCTCCTAGCTCGCAAGATGCAAAGTCAACTCCGGGACAAAAAAAAAAAAACAAAAAAAAAAACTCCAAATCTACGACGCGAGTCTGCGCACAAACCGGAATGGCAAGATTGTTCGAATCTGTTTGAGTGTGCCGTCAATGGAACCGCCTGATGTGAGCGTTGAAAACAGCGACCGGGTAATATGTAAGCGGAAGCTTTGGAGCTACAGACTGGACCAGAAAATGGGTTTTAGCTCTTCATTTTGCAGATTGATGGAAGCCCTCGTATTCTTTCTAGCTTCTGTAAAGAGATTGGTTTCGAAAAATATGTACAAGCTCGATACAAATAAGACTTATGTTAAAACTACTGGCTATTACCATGGCAACTGGCATCATTGAAAATTCGAGTATTTGATCGGGTAATGGCTATTTTCTCTGAAAACTAAACAAAACGTTCTTAATGATATCGTAACTCATAATTTATTTTTTAATAATTTATAACAGAGTCGGTTGACACGGATCGCTGAATTATTGTCCCAAGAATAATGTTCTTTAGGGTGAAACTTTTAGCTGTGTGGTTTCCACCGACCCACAAGGTTCAACAACCGATATGATAAATACATTACGAAGCAGTCCTTGGTATACTGCTGATAACGATATTGTCATATATACCTTTTGTGCTGATAGTGTATCTTCGAGATTGCAGGTAAAGCGCAATTTAATGAGGACGGCGGAAGCACTTGTTTTTTGAGCCAAAAACCATGGCTGATAAAATTTCCGCGTGTGCCTTGGTAAGAAGATAGTCTTCACTTTGGCTTTCAATGTCAACGTAATCACGTTTTCATGGCAATTGATAGCTTTAAATCGAGTATCGTAGACTTGATGAGTGACACGATCGAGAAATTACTGTACAATGCCCCTATCATGATGCGGTATCGTTCCATTTTTTATCTTTCGCACTGATCACAGATAAGATCGATAGCATCGTGAATTAACTGAATTTCATGGAAGGATACTGTGGTTTTAGTCGCGGACATGATCTAGACTCGACGCTATACGGACAAAACGAAGTTATGCCATTTTGATGGAGATGGACGTCAAATTTCTCGTACGCTCTCAGCGATTGTCTTCGCACTATGGGCAGCGTGGCAAGTTTATGCAAATTATTCTTAGTAACCCTTTCATTTACTAGTTAAAACCAGTAAAACTGACAAAGCCATTTTCGATCGGAAGTGTTCCAGTACAAGAATATAATCTATCCTAACAATTATCAATTGCTCTTAAATATGAACAGACGACAAATATTCTAAACATACACCCAGGAATAAATACCTACACACATCAGTGATACACATATTTCGTTGTGTGAATGATGCGAAGCCAACAGGGATAACTTCATTTTTTGCTCTTGATGTACAGAATGTGAAAACGTTAGGTTCTACGCAACTTAACACTGCTTTTCAGCGAAGCATGGTAGACAGCCCCCGGAGTGCAATGTGTGGCCCCTTTACACCTGTCAGATTTAAACATGCTTTAAACAAATCCCTGAATTCGTACAGACCACCGTGAGTAAAGAAGACGATTAATTTTATTTGATTCGAAGGACCCGGCATGCTGTTTGCGGATACGGTATTAATAGTGACGTAGTCCACCGAACCAACTCGTTAAAGTAGTAGAATTCGCTGAAAGGCACTTGACTACTCCATTAGGCTTCAATACTTTTCTGTGTTTAGAATTGAAGCGATATCTACTTTACCTAGACAGGCCAGTGAGGCAACGTCCTTGATATCTGCTAGCACCTTTTTTTACTCTATTTTATACCTTGACGATGCCATCGGCCCTCCGACGGGAAATGTCAAATCCAATTCTCGCCGAGAATCGAACGACGGCGTGGTCTGGGCAGCCATTTTTGTTGACTAGGTTGCAATTTAACTCAGCAAATAGCAGTCAGTTGTGATTACGACCCGCCATTTTGTGCTAAGGTGATCAAAGCGACCCGGTGACGGGTAGGTCAATTACCTGCAAACTTACAGTGCCCCAAGGAATGGATTGAACGGTTTCTCTTTTTATTTGCTTTTCTTAAACAAAGATTAAATAAAACATTAATCGGACAATGAAAAACACCCATGTACGAAAGGTCATATCCCAACTGATACAAGACCTCTTGACAGAATCCGAAAAACCAACTGAAATCGTTTAAAGCGGCGGTCCTCAATCCCTGGTTTTCGCATTACTTCTTGTGGACTCTTTCCGTGGCACGAGTGCCTTGTCTTCCTTTGGAAGTTTTATCAAGTTAATATATGTGTTTTTACAGATGAACAGTCTGCCTCTTTAAGTCGTCGTTGATGATTCAAGTACATTTCTGACTGTGTTCAAGACAGCAGACTCGTTTAGGGGTATTTTCAACCCATTTGTGACGAAATAAATTCAGGAACGGAGGCGATGAATATGTTCAAGATTGTTCACACCGTTCTCGTCAGAGGCATTTTCATGAGTTTGAAGTTCTCGTAGTCTTCTCTTACTATATTTGTAAAGCGTATCTCTCTATTGGATATTCACGCGTCGACATGACCGTTGATTTATTTTCTGTCATGGGTTTACAATTCCTAATAATGAGAATGAATGTTACCAAATTTTCAACGAGCCAGTAAAGCAACTATATTTCACAAATTCTCTGTTTGATTTCATAAAGCACTTGTTCAATAAGTGCTTACTGACAGTCCAATAAGTATGCTTAATTTTGAAATAGCTAATCACACTCATTAGTCATCAAAAGTTTGAACTTGACTTTGTGATACTTTGACTATGTTACTGGCATGCAGAAAAGCGATAATGTTCAATTTGGATTGAGCTTGTACTCCTCGATATTCGGAAATTCCAAACGGTGTTTTAATTATAATAAGTGTAGTTTGAGATTGACTTGGAAGATCGGCGCGACGATGGAAAGAAGATTTGTCGGCTCTAGGTCTCCTACAGGCGGCACATTTTCTTTGAAGAGGGTACAAGGCACTCTTCAGCATCATAACGGTAAAGATGACCATGATCTCGCTATCAGGTTTTTCCGTACAAGGTCAATGTCATAACTGCTCATAATAGGCACATTAAATCTAGCAAATGTTTTAAATGAAAAGCTTGCCGCTCGTAGACTTAATATCAGCCCATTTGTGTTGACAGTTGCCATACAAACAAACTGCCTCTTTCAATTTCCATAAATTACGGTCGCCAGATACCGGTATTACCGTTCGAACGATTCACCGACTTAAAAGGGACGTAAATCCGGATCAAAGTTTTGATCGAGTTACAGCCCGCCAGAGTCCATGCCCCTTATTGAGATTCTATACGCGGTGAAGCCGGGGGACAATCGACGATTGAGTACTAGATTCTAACGACTGGATTTACGAGTAAACACGAATTGATTAAGTACTTCGAATTAACCCAGACACCGGATTCGTGGAATATGACTTTGCTCAATGACATGACCAAGGATACGAAATGAGTCATTTGAAATTTGGTATGAAAATCATACATGATGACGAGACTGTTAATGGCGTATGCGCTAAAATTAATGTCCATTGTACAAAATTCCCGTGATCAGTTTTAAATATAAAACACAAAGTTAGAAAATTTTAATTGCTTCATCTACAGGTTTTATCGTGCAGTACTTATAAATTTATGTAAAATACAAGAGCACGCAACATTTTAGTCTTCTCGAAGTCTTCGGTTTCTTTGAGGTAGAATGCGCCTCGGGGACAGATATTCGGACTCTCAAACTTTTACAATTCGTTTCTGATTTACCACTTGTGGGGGTTCATTTTAAAGCTCCAGGTGTAAGCAAACTTTTTACCGGCTTAGTTTTTTGAAATTCGGAAATTCTATTTTTCTCCATAGAGTTAACACAGGGATGGCGGCCATTTTGAATTTTAAATATCAGTAAATCTTGGATTATTTGTTTCTTTAGTGCCAAAATTTGCACGGTGATCTCCGACTGTTATTCTTGATTTTGAAAGAGAATGATTGAAAGATTCCTTGAGGAAAATTTGAGCAAAAGTAAAAGTCTTTAACTTTGGAGGCGCATACTACCTTAAGGTTAAGATCCATTAACCATGAGATTATTCCATATTAATTTTGTTTATTTTTTTAATCGAATACAATGGGGGGGGGGTTCCACTTCTAAAATAAAGGCAAAACGCATAACATTCAACTTGTCACAGGCCACCATGTGTGTGACGTACAATATATTGTTAACAACTGTATTAGCCCGAACTGAATTTATTTGTCAACGAAAACATGTTTGTCGGTAAGACTGATTCAAAGTACTTCACAAACTTTAAGGAGAGTAATGAGAAAATAAGCCTGTATCATGAAAGGATATCCAAAGTATCATCAAAAGTTAATGTTATTCACTCTTCAAATATCTCGTAAAGTTGTATTTCATTTCTTACCATATTACCAAACCATACATGATTACATACGTGTTTGTACATGTCTGCCAATGACGCAATTTTGAATATTCAAATGACAAGGCCTCACGTAAGCCCAATCAAAAAATCTTTGGAAATATACGGCAGACGGACTCACAAAAGTACTGTACGTACTTACTTTGATGATGCGATCTGTCGAGAACCAAGACTTTTATGCGAAAAACTTCATGTAGTTTCACCAAGTATGATGAGCACATGTACGTTCTGTTACTTTTGATGCTCGTCATTATCATCATGGCAAGCATTCACTGACATACTGTCCTCGAGTTACTGAAGTGCATTTAACAAAACCTACTTCTTGTCACGACGTTCTATGCAAATCGTTAGCATCGATTTCCGAAATTTAAGTCCTGACTTGGATTACGTCGACAGTTTGCAGGAGATATACAGGTACCTTGCCGTGTCGACAAGAGAGGCCGTTAACCTTCAACATTCTTTAAATTAAAGAAATAGGAACATAAAGCCGAAGGGCTTTCATATAATACTGAAAAAATGTTATAGATATTATGGATGTTTCATTTAAAGAGAGATCGTTTATCATTGTTTTTACGGCACGACTGTGTTCATTAAAAAATCATGCCGTTTGTACGTGTAGCAGCGCAGCGGTTTGCCAGCTACCAATTTATAACTTTACAAGAGTTAGATGAATATATATCAAATGAATATACTAGTACATTGTATAGATGTCCTTTTGTCGCCGAAGTTAACGGGTGGGGTCTTCTAGTCTGCGGCTGTGCGTATGGAACCCATACGACGAGTCTGTTGTTATGCATGACATATCCAAACCTGAGATCCCAACATACATAGTGTATATCCAAAAATTTTAAATAGCGGCTGTATCGAAACTGGTGACGTGGCCGAAGCAGCTTCATATAAATGAAGGGTCGCTACCAAAGTTTATTTGGCAAAGTCTTAATTGTAGTGATTTGAAAGCTATTGAACTGGTGAACTATAAAAATGCATCAAATACTGAATTTGCTTTACATTTGCTCGACACTCATCGCCAATTTCTGGGAAGAGGCAAGGTTTATCAGAAAGAAAGTCGCGCAGCCGCACACGGGACAGCCCCTTCACGTTAACATCGTGCAAATGAGAATGTTTGCTTCAGACATGTCTTGACCTGGTGTAGACACCGATTATTTGAATTGACTGTCAGAGTTTTTTTTGTATTTGAGAAGATTTTTCCTGCAGCTGAAGTTGACGTCTACAGTACTTATCACAAAGGTTAAACAATAAAGGTCACAATTATCAATAATTGTTTGTAGTATTTAATCCATCGACAACGACGTGTCAGACTCGGTATTTTATGGTAAACTTATAACTAGATGTGGGAAAGTACCAAATAAGTTTTGATATCCCTAACTCATTTACTAGGTGAGTAGGTACAATACAGGGCTGTGAGTTAGAATCCGATCGAGAAAGTACTGAATTTTCTCCACAGCAATGCCGATTTATAGCAAATACATAGCTAGTGATAGTTTCCTATTTTTTCATTTCCTTCGCACAAATAAATCGTTTTACGATAAGTATGAAGTTATTATTGATCAATGAAGCGCTATGGTCTCGAGCTCCGCCGTGAATTCTAGGTCTCACAATAGGAATAATAGTCGTTTTTGTAGAAATTATGAGGCTTCTCCTTGAAGACGTCAAAGATGTTATATATGTGTAACAAAATATGATCTACCGTTTACAGAAAGGGCAGAGGGGTTTCTTGTCCATACCCTTTCTGTAGAGGTCGGAGTTACGGTACAAGATACGGTAAAGGGTTTAGAATTGAAATTCATGAGTTTCCGTATCCATAGCCTCTTCGTATGCGGTTTGCCATCAAGATTTGCGGTAAGAGCGACTTTGGATATATCGTCGTTTGCGAGAGTAGTAGCACAGATCAAATTCTGCTGAAATCAGGTTGATAAAAACCATGATTCATGACATAGTCATTATAAGGACTGGCTAGAAGACTTTATGCAAGGACGCCAATGTAATTCGTTCGTTTTACAATATCTGATTTAAGCGGAGGACACGATTGTCATCACCGCCTAAGTGCGGTTCTAAATCCTACAATGTAATGCGGTGAGCTTCACTGGCTCCTCTCTGTAATCCATACCCTTCCTCGTGATGCAATTGACATTTAATATTCGTGTACTCGATCCTGGTAAGAGTGCGCAAATACATGTTGAATCTACTGGTCTGTGTATATTTGCATGTGAAAGGTTTGGGTAGGGATGTTAGGGGCGGACATGGTGAACATTACCAAGAACGTTATTATCATAATGGGTTGACAAACCACAGTTAACTGTTTTATGCGTGTGCATTGTCCCTTTGTCTTTTGCTTCAGTATTAGATACAATATCAAAATGTCAAAACCATATTTAACATTACGACGTCAATGTCAAAATGGCCTCTGTAATTTCTGTAACAATGTCTTATTACAGAATGGTCAGATTTTAATGATTTGGTGTTTCATTTTTACTAGATCTATGTCAAAAAGACGAAATTCATGAAGCAGGTGTTTTGTACGAAGGAGACCATGAAGTATTTTTAAACTCCCTCAAAATCTTTTAAAGTAACATGACGTCACATGCTCTACTGCGTATCAGTAAACCTTAGTAGCATTATCGTGCATACACCGTGAATAAAAAAAAATCACAAACTTTGTTTTGTGGACATTAATTATCCCCCGCTAGAAGCCATCAATTAGGACAATTGCTGTACCCTTTGATAGTATTTTCTTCGTCTTTGTTCCATAAAACAAGTTTGTATAGTTTAATCTTACATATACACTTTTATCGGGCAGCCGAGTTACTACACAGTAATTTTCTTGGGGACTCGTACAGAAGAAAATCTAAATAACCACACATGGCAAAAGATACGTACAAGAAGAGAAAAACTAGTGGAGAAAATATCTTTCGATATTTTCTGTCAAGTCACATTTGAAGGTATAGACACAGTGCACCAGAATCGCCGAAAAGATATTTGTGTGTGCAATATGCAACGCTATTGTAGACAAATGTTGTTGTTGACAATTCTATTCAATTGGTAGATCAGAAAAGACTTGTAAAAATCTGTCAATGAAATCAGAAATTTCACACATATACAAGTTGTGTTGACAAGTTGAAAATTTGGCGTTTCGATTTATTTTTAGAGTGCAATAAGAAACTTTACAGATAGCACAAATTACTACAAAATATATCAAAAATTACGACTAAATGAGCTTTAAAACGAGTATTGTTTGTAGCGTATGGGTCAATAGGCCTATGTTTTGTTTTAAATACTAAACGATTTGGCTTGTTTCAAAATTGATACAAAATATTTATTTATAAAAGAATGGCAATATTTCATCCTTTTTTTTGTTCATCTGTCGATTAGCTTGGCGTCGGATCAAGCAGAGCGATGATAAAGTTTATGCAATTTGATTTATCACCATGGGAAGTCAAAGAGCACCTTTTGTGCTTTTGACCTCCGTGTCAAAACCCCCCCAAAAAAACCAAGTAACACAATATACAAAGATAAATGGGTGTATATTACTGTATTTTTTACTGTGCCATGTGCCCGGCAGTCGGCGACCTTTTGACATCGATAGAATGGTCTCCAGACGCGGGGTTACACTCTCTCGCTTGTATTCGGTCTGTAAATTTGGAATACTGATTTCGACAAATACAGCATTTGGTGTTTTGGCAAACAGGGGAGTGGATCTAAACTTCCTATTCATGCCATTTCAGTGCACTTGTTTGTTCATCGCTAAAATGTACATTACACATGTATACATGCACGTGTACATCCATCCATCTATCCATCTATCCATCCATCCATCCATCCATCCGTCAATCCGTCCGTCCGTCCGTCCATCCATCCATCCATCCATCCATCCATTCTTCCTTCCATACATACATACGTACATGCTCATGGTATATTAGAAAGCTGAATGTAAATAATACAGAGTAATGAATGTATTCAAGAGCTTCATCTATACATACATTTTAGCATAATCAACTATTATATATATTGTTATGTAGGTCATTTCCCCCACACTCATCATGACCTGAGTTCAATTAGTCTAGAACATTCTCAAGGTCACTGCCCTTGATGACCTCACAACCTTGAATTCAATTAGTCATGTTTGGAATGTTCTGGAAAGTTGATTAGTTGTGTAAGGGAGATAAGTTTAGAACAGTAATTAGCATGTCAATAAAAGTTCTAGATTGTTCTTACATGCCTTTATAAAAGGGACGTGCACAGCTTCCAGTCAGACTTTTGGGATCGTGTCTCTTGTGTGTTACTAAACTCCAGCAGTAGTCATTCTCAAGACTTTTCAAGACCTTCACTGCCAACGCTGGATTTATACTGTGGACTTTGTGCAGCTTCAAGCCTGCAAGGACTGTTCATTCATCCAACTGACTGTTACAACTCTGAGACTGGAGCTTTGCCGTCCCAGCTGAGATAAGTAGTCTGCACACTTTTAAAGCTTGTACTCTATCCGTGACTTAGCAATTAGTTTTATTTTCGTAATAAATTTTGTTTAAACGGAAACTGCTGAGTTCACCCTTTTGTTCGTTTTCTCTGCACGTAACAATATATATATATATATATATATATATATATATATATATATATAAACAGATTACTTCAAGTACAAAGTAATGAAATCTATTACTTAAGTTTACTTAAGTTTCATGCATCTTGCAATCCTCACTTTTATCTGAGGATTGCAAGATGCATGAAACTTTAGAAATAGATTTCATTACTTTGTACTTGAAGTAATCTGTTTATTTATAACGCTCTGCTTTAGCATTGAGCACTGTAATTTCCCACGAGGACATCTGTATACTTCGATATATATATATATATATATATATATATATATATATATATATATATATATATATATATATATATATATATGTATATATCCATACGCTGTTTCTTTCATGCAAAAAGATATACCCGATGGCTATTAGAGTAATAAAACGCAATTATGAACAACCTTTTTGGCCTTAAAGCTATACTTTGCCGTCAATAGTAAAGCCTGCCCCGCTAGCGCCATATAATAGCACTTGTCAAGTTCAGAGTGGACATCCTCATCGTATGTTTATCACATGTAATCCGAGGAATATATTCCCGCTAGGATGAAAGGGAATGAAAATTGCAAAGGCCGTCCAAGTCATTCTCCATGCTTGCCCTATCTCGCCATACAAAGAAGGCCGTTTTAGGCGAGGAATTGCTTTAAATAATAGATGACTTAGATGAATATACTTGAGAGAAATGTTTTAAACCTGATCACGGATTTTAATGTTACTGATCGACGGCAAGGGAATGGTTTTAACCGTGCTCTCGAGGCGGGATCTCCATGGTGTGGTGACAATACCAACCATTTGACCGCCGTTTCAAAACTGTAGTTTATAATGCACTTATTTTATATAGTCTATGTATCGCCTTCCACTTAGCACATTGCACTATATCATCCGTAATAATGACAGTCCATATGAATATTTGCTGTGAACGGTTGATTAATGGGACGGTTTAGCCGACGTTGTCTTTTCACGTATGCAGCACACCTACTGTCCTGAAAAACTAGAGTTATTGCTATCTTTGCAGTGCGGGTGTCAGATCAGCTTCATCTGCAAAAAATTCTCTCGCTTCGACAAATGTCATCCCCTATACACACAATGAGGGTTGATATACAGCGCGACCATCAGATACTCCTTTCATTATGTCGCTCACTGGGTCTCTGAACAGTCAAGCCAATTGTTCAGGATCTGCAATCTATGTCAATAGGTTGCTACTAAATTGATATATGGTTGCCGATGACCTGATCATTGTTGCCCCAGAGGAGTTTTCGCATCATTGCTTTTGCTCATCCCAATGTAGGTAACTGGCGGGAAGTCCTTTTATTTTCCCCTTTGCTAAACTTGGCACCCTCGTTTGCTCCCGTCACCTTGCCGGAAGTAAATCAAAATTTTGCCCAGAATGGAAACGAATGGCATCATCAAAGCAGTGATATCCTAAATAATCGCTGGCGCCAACTACATAACGTCTGTAAGTCCCGCTGTTATCACCGCATCGAACCGTACAAGTTTTATTTCTGCAGACTCATCGTGCTATCGGTTTATAGCGTTGATCTGATGGGGACCGTATGACGAGCTTGAGGAAATTCTAATATCTCATCTCAATATCACGTGACTGATTTGCAACTAGTTCCCAAAGGGCACTAATAAGTCGTAGACAAGTGATGTACACAGATGAATAGTCTTATGCCGTAAAGGGCAGGCATTATAGTAACACTTTGAAGTCTACTTTACCTTTCCAACCATCACACCTCTGGTCTTTTTCGCCTCGTTGAAACCTTTAGGCGAGGGTGTGTATGGCACGTATTTAATATCGCCAGTATTGATGGAAATGTGATTCTGCAAATGCCACCGTGAAAGCCATTTCCAGGACTATAACTGTACTCATGATTTGCCTGTAGAATTTTACCCCGCACTCTGCAATGAAATTTGTATCATTCTTGGTTGCATGCCTCATGACACGACTAACACGGTCCCTTCGAGAGACACCTCATCACATTTAAAACATTCACTATCGTAAAAACTTCACAATCAAGAACTCTCCCCAAAATAATAAGGTATAACAGAGTTACTTTATACTGCAATACATGATGCATAGCAGGAGAGTGATAGCGATGAGACTCAAGCAGGAAACACGGTATTCGAGTGAATCCGCCTGTGACATAGATGACATGTACCCCTACGCCGGACACGTAATCCTATTAAATCGTTAATACTTAAATGTAGTGCAGTCTACGCCTTTCAATTCAATATTCAGTGAATGAATGAGTGTAGTTTACGTGATGGTAAATTAGAGGTACAGAAAAAGGGAAAATACCTAATCTGTGTCATCTCTAGATACTCGTAAAGAATTTCATTAAAGACAATCATCGAGAAATCTGTGGATGTAATCGATGAGGTTAGTGAAATAGCATGACGAAAGGCCGGGTCAAATGTTATCACACAATTCATACAACTATGGTAAATGTTCACAGCCATACTCTCCAGTTTTGAAGTCTTTGGGTTCTTGATTTGGTCTCTCATTCCGCTTCAACGTTATCATCTGTAGTTTGCTGTCTCCTTACAGCCCCGCGGACTCTTCTGCAAACGCAACTTGCCCGTGCAATTAAGGTAGTGTGCGCCTCGAAAGTGAGACTCAAAAATTTCCTCAGTTTTCCCTCATGGAATCTTTCAACTATTCTCTTTCAAAATCAAGAAAAAATATTGGGGTCACCGTACAAACTTTGGTGCTAGAGAAAAAGAAATTACCTAAGATTTACCGATATTTGAAATTCAAAATGGTCGCCATCCCTGCGTTAACTTTGTGGAGAAAAATAAAATGTTTGATTTTCGAAAAACTAAGACGTCGAAAAATTTTCTCACACCAAGAGCTTTAAAATGGTGGTTTATCAGAAAAAGAATTGTTGAGAGTCCGAATATCTGTCCCCGAGACGCATTCTACCTTGAACACAGATTAAACTACTTCAATCTTTGCATCATGTCACACTAACCGTGGGGTATTCAGCTGGTACAATTTCGAAACGCACTGCGCGTCTTTCGATCTACTATCATATCATCCCATCTAGACTCTCCACAGTCGCTGTGCCTTGTTTTGTGCGCGCCCACGATGGGCCTGCATTCGAAGGCTACGCTGTGAGCACGCGCTGCCAGACACAGCGACTGTCGGTTTTTGCAAGTATATGAATATTCATAAGGGTAGAGACGTCAAAAGAAACACCTATCTAACTGGGCGGAGAGAATATATACTAGTAGCTGGTAGACCTATATACGCGGTATGTTTTTATTTTTCATTTAAAATTTTATTTGGCTATGCTACTTGTCATTTTTGTTTTGATTAACGGATGTGTGGAGTTCTACAAAGTACCCGGATCAGGCAGAAATCCGACCGGTCGCTTGCAAGAACGTCCAGACCCTGGGATTCGCGTCGCGTCTCTGAAGGGCGCACGCGTGTTCAAACAGGCATGACAGGGAAGAAGGCGAATCGCAGGGTCTCTGCGCACATCCCATCGTGCGCCATAGTTCTTTTACCGGTTCCATGATGCAGTGCGCGACAGGGTATCCAAATTCGCTGATCACTGCTTGTCACTGAGGCGGGGACCAGCCAAGGTATCCAAAGCGTACGTTACGCATAGAACTTTTTAGCCGTAGGGTACACGCAGGGTACGTTACTCATAGAACTCTATGGCAGATTACACCCTGACTCATATTTTCGTCGCTGATGGTTAGATTATACACGGGGCATTATTTGGTATTGCAAATTTGTGTCATTCTTCTATAACAATCCATTGTACAAAACAAATCTGCATGTTTTCGCTGTTTTGAGCTTATATTCAGTGTTTGATAAAGTTAAGTCACCGCAATGAATTGTGGGATAACCGGGAAAAGGTCTATTGTTTCAATGAAGCGTTCAGCAGCCAGCGTCGAGTTATTTGAATTACGCTACATCATCATGTATTTACCACACACAGTTAGTGTAACTAATTTTTCCAAAGAGATGCGGTCGTGACCATAAAATGGGCATTCGTCACCATGGAGAAGATAGCTGTACGTCAAAGTAAGGTGACCTTTGACACCAAGATCTCCGGAGATATAAAGCGAACACCATTAAACTGCCTAGATATCATATACAATAAGGCAGACATAGCGAACCATACCAGATTGTGGCGTCGTCAAAGGAGATGGCAAGTTAAGCTCTTTAAAGAATAAGTACATTTATCAAAGTCTTCATTTAGCTGAATAAATTACAGAGCTGATATCCACCATGTTTCACGATGATGATGATGATGACAATGAAGACGGAGACAGAGAACTAATGATGATAATGGTGATGATGACAGTGATGATGAAAGCTGAGTGATGATGATGATGATGATGATGATGATGATGATGATGATGGTGATGGTGAAGAAGAAGAAGAAGATGATGATGATAATGGTGATAATGTTGATAAATATGTTTTTTTCCAAAAATTGTTCGTTTCCCAGCACATTATTGTTTCAGGCAACCTACTCTCAAGAATGTGAGCTTAAATATGCAATAGAAGGTAATCTTTGATATAGTACTTCACAGTCTGTCATTGAAAGTCGCGCACAACAGAATTGATTAAACCGACAAAGACTGCAGTGCAATCCACAGACACGAGAAACTTGTAACAAACAAACCTCTTATGCTACTCTTTCAGTAAAAGATGGAGAAAGTCATGCCAGATGCTCTCTCTCTGTCTCTCTCTCTCTGAGAGGGTAATGCCAGGGACACGCACAAGTATCACTCTCGCCCAACACCTACGTGTACATTGATCGAAAAGTCTGCACGTCTCATCCGTAATTGCACCGCGTTCAGTGACAGTTCTAACGTATGAAACATAAACAACGGTTTCTCATTGTATTCGGGGATTTCAGTGAGTTGTCTACGACAGCTATTGCGAAAGAATATCGGACTTTGGCATTCTGGTCACGTCGAATGAAAGGAGACTGCTGCACGTCTGTCTGTCAGTAATTCAGAATGAAATATACGCATCTGCATGAATATGAATATGAACTTAATACTTACATACTGCATGTATATGGAAAACTTGCAAAAGAACTCATGGGTCTGCCAGTGGGGATTGATGTACAACTTTGCTGTCACCGGAGCGCATATCACAAGGAAGGCCAGATCCGTGATGGCATAGTTGAGAATGTACAAGTTGGTGGCCGATCGCATGTCGCGGTGCTTCAGGATGATGGACACGACGGCCGAGTTACCCATGATGCCAATCAGGGCCATGAAGCAAAACCCCGCCGCGACGGCAATTTGGTAATCTGGTCTCCGATATGGATAACGGGGTAGGTAATAATAGTCGCTGTAATTTGTAAAGTTGGTCATCATAATCCCACGAATAATCGGTATACATCAGGGCACGATTCTGCTAAATCCAACAGATCAATGAAGGAAGAGTTGATCAGCAAACGATCACTTTCAGTTGTGTGATCGAAAGCTTTCCGGTGATAAACAATATTACTAGCAAATCAAAACGATAGTCTTCGCTGTAGTTCTACGTCTGACGAAACGCCGGCGGTCACAAGAAATCAACCTAAAGTCATCTTTTCGAAAGTCGTTGTGAAGGTATCGCAGCGACCTGTCCGTCAGTATTTGTTTCCGTTGAAGTTGGGCAACAGCTCCGGCTCTACAGCGCGTCAATCGCTAGGAGACTCCGACGGCCGGTTCAGCTTTGTGTAAAAACACGTTCACACTCGACTTGGCGAAAACTGGAGCGAATACTCACGCAAAACAGCTTAATTGACAGCTAGCGGGCATTCCACGGCGACATCGCTCTGCTGCACCGTCGTTTACACATCACTCGGAGTACAAAGCGACTCGTCACCACAACGTAACAAACTGTACAACGCGAGCGAAAAAAATAACAAAATGTGATTAAAGAAAGAAAATTAAACTCTGTCCCCATAGAAGATGAAAAAACACGTATGACAGAGAAACGAAGATGTTGTATAGAACAGGCCAGATCGTAACAAAGCCACCACCCGTCGATTCGACTTTCGCAGGGGATGGCAGATCGGTACTAGTAACAACAGACAGGGGACACCTTAGATATGTAGCTTAATATTTGCATAAACACCCCTAGCTTTGTGTCGAAAGTCAACAGATTTTCCTCATATGTTATACATATAAATTACGTGGAGATTGTCTGTATTTATGCGATACCACAAGTATTGTCGGCGAGGTTTGCATCAGACCTTGGAATGAAATATTACCATGGCAATTAAGGAAGTGGGCTGTGTTATTAGTTTTAACATAAAATTCTTCCTTATCGCCCATGTGTTGCTGTATAGATAACATCTTAATGGAAACAAAGATAAGCAAAATTTTTACGATATGATGAAGTTGTGGAGTTGCTTATATTGAAATGAAATCGGATAAATCTTGACAGTCAGTCATGGGTCGTGAGGACGTTGAGAATGTAAGTTTATTCCTCGCACGATACGACTTGTGAATGGTGTAAATTTCAAACGAATATTTTTCAAAGCCGGCCAGATCTTGCATGAGGTGTATGAATTTACGGGTGCCTGGGTTTGGCCGACGGCATATTCGCCTCGGCATGGTGCGAACTGTAAGCCGACTCTGCATAGACTTCTAACCCCCGCAAGACTTCAAAACAGGACACCCAAAATGCACGTTTACTTTTTGGAATACGAAGTTACGTAAATCAACGGACCAAGCCATAGTCACATGCTAACATTTAGACCTTACTCACGCCCTTGCCTAAAAATAACTGTTGGATTGCCTGGGATTCAGGATGTTTCTCAAATCATTTCGGCGATCCCACAACAAACCAAACTCAGAATAGCAGCGTACACTATGTGCCAGAGCTGGCGTATATTAGGCGTTCTTGGCCACCCGTACATAATGTCACTATATACGTTTACATTCTGAACCTTTGCAACAAACTTTTTCCACATAAACTATTGCCAAAACTAAACAAACTATTGCTAAATATATAAAGACTTTCACTAAACCAACGTTTCTTAACGCAATAAAAAGTAGCCCTGAGGTATACAGATTACTGCATATTATTATCCTTCTTGACCAACTTTGTTTTTTGAAAGACATTGCGGGCTTTTTAATAATATCGGTTGCATTTACGTCACAAAAAGGATGGATATGAGCACTCTTAGTGGCTTCATGAATTTTCTCTGAAACTATCAATGAGTGAGTCAGTGCAATTCATTTCACTATCTTTCTGAGAGCTATGCGTCAATAGTCTCTCCATGTTCATCGAAATCTCTCTCTCTGTCTGCCTAATTACAGATGTGACTCTATTTTGTATCCTCTCTGAATAATCCTCACCCGGCGGCATCTTAGAGTTTAGACGATAAGGCTTTTGCACCTAAAGAAGAAATCTCTTGCCTCTTATCGAAAATGAGTATCTACGCGGCACTGGCTCAAAGCTGGGTCGAACGACCGGGATAGGGTTTGCGAAGTGCTTGTCGCGTAATCCTTCTTCGCTCGCATCGCCAGGCCTTGCCCCGAAGTGTCTCGGAGAATAAATATACCAGCACGGAACGTCGACATCACTTCACTGCGGTTACTCCAGGACATTTCACGGTACTGCTGTCCGTCTCGCCCCTCGGCACTGCTGCAGAATTTGCTCTGACTTGCTATGCATCAGGTGCAGTCCTGGAGGATAAAAGCTCTAATAAATCCCCCGGCAAATTATCTTTGACATGTGCAAAAATATTGGTATTGATTATTTATAGGTTGCTTCACAGGCCGACAAGAAAAAAGCTCACTGAGTGACGATTGAAGATATCTGGCCACATGTTGCAGAGGGGTTAATAGCGCGTCACATGTTTATACCGTTAAATCTGTACAGATGAACTGTTTGATCCTCCATTTAAATTATATTTTCATGACAGTTAGATGGCCAGCCTTCCGAGCACACTGCGAGATTGTTTTGAGTCCAGCTGGGGTAAAAGACGGATCTAAAATCATCCTTGCGTGTTCCGATATCTGCCTTTCTTTCCTATCTTCATGATTTACTGCTGTACTGACACTCGATTAAGAATGATCAAAAACAGCCGCGGGGGAAAACTAGCATAGGCGATGGGGTTGGAGTAAAGAGTGTGTTCACAATCCGAGCTTAGCCAAGAAAATCCACCAAGAATATAGCGAAGCCAGTTTTGCTTATCAGTCATTCAAATGCATACATCCGATATATCAACAGCAGATTGAACGGGTATAAAAGCGAATGATCTTCCTTTGGTATTGCTCTAGCGGCGAGTAAAAAACGTGATTTCTCGTAAAAGATCTGAGATCAAACGCCGAGTGAATCTGTACCGACAAAAATAAATATACGCATTCTGAGGTAATAAGTATAGCATATGGGCTCCCTATCTTCGCATGAATTCATCGGAGGATGTAGGCGAACCGAGGATCGAACCCGTGCTAGCCATGCAAACTTGATAAGCATAGTAGTATAGATTAATGAAGTTATATACGTTCAGTATTATATCAATCATTACATTGTCACAGATAGTTTTTCTAACAAGCGTCTATCTTTGTCCTTTGCCATCTTTTCAATCGCTGCCTGTACATCTGTCTCATTGGATGTTGATGGTGTCACGGATACCCACCGATATTCACGAGGAGTTTCCTGGTCTTGACTCCAAGGGAAAGTTGGCACAGATAAGAACTTGAGTAAAAACAATCTTTGATGGTTTCAAAGAGCAAAACATGATAGCGCATCTTGGTAGAGAATAACTTTTTAATGGGGGAAACTATATGCGCAAGTGATTGATAAAAATGAACAGAAATACGAGGAAATCTTGATAATGCATATTTATTGAGTAAAATGCGACATGCGGCTGAACTGTTCACATAGAAGGTCATCACATTCTTGCTAAGACTATGGAGTACAGCGATTCACACCAGCACAGTGCAGTCTAGCAATAATTCTGTAATCTAAGAAACGGAGATGTCAAACGAACTAAGTGTGAATGCATGATCCCAGCTTTAGGGGAAAACATATTCTTTACAATAACTCGTTGTACTTTAAATTCTAAGCTCAATGGTGTTCAGATTGACAATGAATTCAGGACCATTGGTGTCATGTAGGCCACTGCAAGTCGGGAATATTCAAATGTTACTGGAATATATTCACTTTCTGCTGGCCTAAAGCTTCCAAGGCCACGTTCCTGATTCAAGCACGATGCACGCAAACAACGAAACGGATGATACTATAGTTTTCGCTTTTAAATAGGGCGATATGATATTGAACAACAGCTGACTCCATACATGTAACTTTACCTCCATTATTAGCTACTTTCTTGTTTCGGACGCCGTAGCAAAAATATGAAAGAAAAGAAGGTCCCTGGATAAGAAAATGATCCATATTGTGTGCATTTTAAGTGTGTTTGAAACGTGCCGGTATATTTATACGAGCTATACATATACAGAGGACATATTATCAAAGGTATTCAATTGACATGGACAGCGGGCTATACTACCCAGGTTTTGACATTATCGCAAGATCACTTACACATAATGAACCCGTCGGACTTTGCGAGTTGGACATTCTATAATTGCTCTACTGTAGAATGTCTTGACATTTCGGGAGCTCGTGTGAACACGTGATGGCTCAGCGGTTAGGGACACGCACGGCACACGACAAAAGCCACACGCTACATGTCACTAACAAGACGCAAAGGATGTAAATACATCTTTGGTAACAGAAGCAACTATCCAATACCAACTCGTGAACAGTTAACGTAAGGATCGCTTTGCAGTAAAGTTAAAACAATCTAAAATGACTGCCTATTCTGACGTCAAACATTGCAAGAAAAAAATTCCACTTCAGACTTGAAAGAATTAACTTGGTAATCGCCATGTTCTTAAAAGTATATTTAGTTTCAAGTACAAAATTCCGTCTACATGGGTTTCTACGAATTGCAATGGCTTTCCGCGGATTCCGGGGTGCTACACTCAATCGATTGTATCGGCGACAGATCACAGCATCCTGACCCTTGGCAAACACATGCCATACACAATAAGACGTGAAACAGCCCCGATAATCCCTGTGTTTTACGACTCGAATACTGTATTTGTTTGTAATCCCAGGCCTCCCCTCGCTTACGTCCGCACTTGAGACTGTGCACCGTCATGAATTTTTCAAAAGTACAACAGAATCCATCTTTCATCAATATCAAATCTTATATTAGGCATAATTTTCGAGAGCAAATTTTGAAAAAAACTTTCAAAATGGTCATCAATTTGGATGTAAACCTACCTGTTCATTGTAATCAAAGTAATATTCACAAACACGACTATAAATACAACGCCATTTACCGAAGCGACACTCAAGATCTCTTGTCCCTCCGCACACTTATCAGTCACGACTAATGCCCGCACATTACTCAATTTTTATCTCTTCTTGCCCGATTCATACTGTTCCAAATCCGGTCTCATCGATCAGGTGTCTATAGACTTTTTTTACTGTAATAGGTCTCTAAGACATGCCCCTTTTCTACATCTCAATGCTCTCTGTTTAGTAATTAAAAGAATACATTTGGCGCTCCCTCACGAACGCGCTACCCTTATTGCAAACGAACTCAGTTTGAATTCGCGTTTGCTTTATGGTGACGATTTCTGCCACCGTCGATTCGCGTAAACATCCATTCGAATGCTGATCAGCCGCGATGCCTCATCGATGAGCGAATGAGCTATTTTAAGATTTATCTGCTCTTTCAGATTTGCTGCATCGTATTGAGACTCACACCTGCTTGTCTGAGAAGAGTAACTCCACCTTGGATCAGCCACTTACAGACCGTGAATACATAAGTTGGTACACAGGCATGCTCATGCCAGCTTGAAAAAGCATCGTGTCTTTACCACCTAAACGTTCTTGAGTTTCAACAGGGGAAACATGTGTGTCAAATCTACGACCAATAAAACACGACAAGGATATAACTGTAAGATACAGCAAGACATACCTTACCTATACTCAGTTTTATTGCCACAGTTGTAGCATGCAAATTAGCCCTTGTCTACGAAAATGTTTGGCTTTCCTGAATTTAAAGTATAACCTTAAAGGATAATATACACGGTGATTGGATGGCCCACCCCAATTATTTTGCAGAACAAAATTTGGTGTACTTAAGACGCTCATGAGCACGAAGCTTTTCTATCGCGCTCATCACAGTTGTGTCGATGAAAAAGTTATTTACAGATCACGCAGACGGTCATAGGGCTGCTGCGAGATGTTTAAGTTCGACAAACGTGGATGACTTACTTTTATAGGATTACACGGTGCGCGAATATTAACTCAATAAATATTCACCATTGATTATGACTCAAAATAATTTGAATTGCATACCGTAACGATGCTTATCCATACACTTTTCATTTATGAATATATTAGCAAATCAAGTATTAGAAGTCAGCGGCATAGCTGATTAGAAGTCAGCGGCATGGCTGAAGCACTTGACATTTTTTCGATATTTTCGTGACATTCTGTATCATAATATTGCGTTTCAAATGAAGTTGGTATTCGCTTTTAACGTATTAGCCCAAGTGTGCATAAAAACGCCATCAAAATAAACTGAAATCCGAACCGCAATTTACATGGGCAGAAGCCAGGGTGCACACAACACGTATTCTTCCATATGCTTTATAGGGTACATATTTAACCCTTTGAGTGCTGTAATTTTTCCAACCAAAATTTTAGTGCAACATTTTACAAATTTTCATGATTTTTTCGGTAATTGTTTTGATAGTTTTGGAGCAAATGGACATCACATTCAATTAACTACAGTTTTTTGTTCAAAATTTGAAAAAATCTGAAAATCGGTGTATTTTGTAAAGGTGACAAAAATTGACTTTGGCGCTCAAATGGTTAAATATGCTCTAGAGATAAAACGGGGCATTTTACAAAAAGCAAAAACAACGAACAAACGTTCGCCATCAGAAGTGACAGATGTTATCTCTGTGAGCAACATATTCCACCTCGGAATTCACTTGAATGCAACAAGTGATAGCGGACCCTGAACTCGACATGACGACGTCGTTCGACGCGACGCGACGGAAAACAGACAGCAATATTCTCAGCAAGCGACATGCATTGAAAACACCTCATGCGAAGCCAGTATGAGAATAAAGTACTTGTTTCGAATAAATAATAGGTACGGTGCGATGAGACCGTCACATTGAACATATATCAAAATATAAGAAATAGCGCCTTCAACTTTGACTGATAGTACTTAATTATGGTTCATCATCTTAGGTCTCTGCGAAGTGTTGGTAAAGGCAAATACAACATTGATTATTAACGTGGCACAGTACACTTCGGTGAATCTACGGAGCATGATGAACAGGGACAGAGACTGCCACTTATCCATGCGGAAAAGAAAACATTGTAAAAGTCAAGGGTCAATCAATACTACGTGAAGGTCATGATTATTCGGTTCTGATCGTGGTAGGTAAGTTGAGTCAGCTAATTTTAAAGGGAAACAGTCGTCGGAACTGCGCCTGTGCGAGTTTCTTGCTTACAAACAATGTATTTCGTGCACGATATCTAGGTGCACCTCATCATCATATCTGCAACATTTAAATTATACGATGTAGACATGTTTTAACTTTCATCAATCACCATCGTACCTTGGATACAGTGTTTGCGTTGGTCGCATGGGTCCAATAAGACATTTGAGCGCAGATCCGACAACTGTATCACTTTAAGCTAAAGCTGGCCGATAAGCTGGTACTGATCGTGGTAAGTTGAGTTAGCTAATATTGAAGGAAACAGTCGTCAGAACTGTGCCTGAGCAAGTTTCTTGTTTACAAACGATGCATTTCATGTACGATATCTAGATGCACCTCATCATCATAGCTGCAACATTTAAATTATACGATGTAGATTATGACAGACACGTTTTAACTTTCATTAATCACCACCGTACCTTGGATACAGTGGTTACATTGGTCGTATGGGTCCCATACGACCTTTTAGGGCAGTCCCGACTACTTTATCCCTTTAAGCTAAAGCGGGTCGACAAGCTGTTTTCAATTAGAAAACGTCCGGCGGACATAACGATGGCCACCATTGCATGCATGAAGATAGGAGGTAACAAACATTGAACTTTGACACACCTATTGTCCTCCAATTCCTAACATCAAAATGTCCAGGTGTAACCGGATCTCCTCCGGACGAAGACGCTTCGATAAACTTGCATTCGATGGAGAATTTTGATAACAAAAGAAGTTAATACTTTACGAATTCAAGTTGTTGTTCAACATTGTCAAATGTATCTCCAAACTTCGTTCGAAGGATAGATTGCAAACCCTTTCTATGATAATGTAGTGTTTGTTCTAGAAAAGTACTTTCTCGAAAACCTGGAAACTAGCAGTGGAGATTTGGTGACGATATAGCCGTGCAAGTGTCAGGCAATTCTTGTAGAGAAACTACAGCAAATAAGTTACTGTAACCATGACTAATCGATCTCTGATATCAGTGACGTTGTTATCGACACTTGAAATCGTCACATGAAATGCATCGACTCTGAAAGAAGAACGATTGTACAATTTCATCTGCATCTTTGATTTCCACATCATTGCTCGTTTGACGGATTTTCGAAAAGCTTTGCGTGTCAAATTTGGAATTTCCGTGTTTTTTTTCCTCCACAAGAAATTGGTTCTGAACAAAACGCAGGGCTAACAGTTTATTGCTGTCGAGGAAACAGAGAATAAATTGGTCTAAAATGAGAGATTGTGGCGACTAACGCAAATCGTTACAGAGAATAAAAGTTAATGGACGGAAACGTGGTGTTCCTCTAAAATCAATGAAGGTTGTCGTGATAGCAACATGTTAATCTTTGAATAGAAAAGCGACCTGGAGGAATATATGGAGCGATGCCCACTTCTTAATGAGGTGGCAGTGGTCTCAGGGGCATGTTTGGCGCGTAGATTAGTGTTGTGAAATGTACAACACGACAATGATGATGTCAGCGCCAATCCCAGATGTTATCTCCGAGCGTCGTTGCCACAAGCCATATAGACAGAATCTCCTTGTATCGCTCAGCGGCTTTATGATTATTAAACATAGCCAAGACAGGAAAACTCAATTTTTCAAATCGAATGTGAATTTTTTTACAAGACGTATTTTCTGTAAATATGTGGAATAGATATGTTGTCCGTCGGGTGCTCAGCAATAAAATCTCATATTACAAGGCACGGGTGACTGTCATTAGAACTGATCTACCGTGACTGCTAGGTGAGAAATCGTAATTTTATGGTGATTATGGAGACTAATCTACGATGGATGACACTTGTTCGTGTTCGTCCATATGGCACGCTATAACATTGTTGTGTGACGTCAGCAAGTCTCTTATAGCCAAACTTATCCCGTAAGACAGTCTGCGATTCGCTTGTGACAGTCAAAGACAAATAGAGAGACAGACCTCTATTCGTCTGTGTGACAGTGAATGACTGCTCTCAACTTTAAATTCAAATATTTAGGTTCCATCAATGTAACTTCCGATGTATCTTCTAGCATTTTTGTTTTTCATTACATGTAAAATTTCTTGTTCAAGTCCTAGATAAAATCATGTTTTTACCGCCTCAGTGTTGAACAATTAAACACAGCGTGTGTGCGTGCTATGTCCAACGTTATTGTTGACAACAGATTTTTGGGTCCGGACTAGAATTCACTTTTTCAACAATAACATTGAATACTGTGTGCACGTTATTGTGACTACAAGGCTCGTACTCTGTTTTGAAACATGAATAAAATTGAAAATAATAGAAACAGGAAACATAAAATCAACAAAAGACAACAAAGAAAAACAACAAAAAAACCCGATAATGATATTTCCAACCGTGACATTTACTCTCCCTGTAAAACGATAATATAGGCGGATTTTATATTCCAAATTGACGTCCTGAAAACAGATTGACAAGATCAAGTACGTCTGCGCTGATTGTACGTCCGTGTGTCTTTCTGAAAATTCTTAGAGTGGTCGAGCAGTATCGTTCGTATGTTTGTGAAAATGAAATCTTTGTAAAATCAACGCTGTGCTCGACATGACGAGAAATTGCCCCTGTGAACTTATTGCACACTGTTGAACTGTGTTTATACCTGTCTGAATTATCTTTCCTTTTTCTGTCACGGTTTATGGTTTTTTTTCAATGAAGTGTACTCATTGACAGAATAAGAACAGGGTCAGGGGAGTCAATTCAGGTTTCCGGTAGTTGCCGTCCAGAATGAAGAGTTAAATGAAAGAGGGCTTTACAGTTCGTACGTGCAAAGTGTCTATACCTTAGCCGGGGGCTTGTTTCAAGGCTTCCACATGTACACGACAAATTCAAGTCGTTTATTCCGTCCATGTCTTCGTTTTGTATCATATACATGAGCATAAAAGCAGACTTTATAAATCAGATTGATATCGGCACGAATATATAGGCCGCTACAAATATCTCGGAACGAAGCTGATATCTTCATCTCCATGTAGCCGACTTGGCGCCCATCTAGAGACTCACATTCTGTCGTGAATATCAAATTGACAGTAATATCGGGGGACAATTGAACGCATTATGAATTAATCGTTGAACTCCCCTCTTCAGAATGGTAATTGCATCACCGCACTAGCATGTTTTAATACCCCGGAACGGCCGTCCGTTGGCTCAATTCTACAGTAGAATCTACTGCCAACGGCAAATCTGCCTCGGGTTTTTATTGAATCATTCGTCGACGAAAATAATTCAAGCGACCATAAAAATGTACGTAAGCATGCGCGACCAAATTCACGTAACATTTACGTTTATTACGCTTTCGTGAAACGGTTTACGGCTTGCCTTAGTTATAGTCTGGGTCTATTTCTATCAAGAATTTCACTAAAATATCACATGACGCTTTGGGAGTTCAGCGAAGAGAGTGATTCTTGGTAAGAGCCTGGAGTCATGACCTGAGGCACAAAGGTTATGTCCTCAGCAATGTCATCTGAGACTAATGCGAATTGACGAACGTAGATTTCTCGTTCATATTACTCTGGTCTTATATATCTCTAACTAATTACATTTATCAACTGCCGTTCGCTGGGGCATTGTTGACTGTAAATATTCATTAATAACATGACTGTAAAATCAAAAGAAACGCGGTGATTTTATATAAGGGTGGTAATAAACTGATCGTCTGTTTGAATCGATATTTCGCCCCTT
This sequence comes from Ptychodera flava, assembly GCF_041260155.1. Classification (NCBI taxonomy): domain Eukaryota; kingdom Metazoa; phylum Hemichordata; class Enteropneusta; family Ptychoderidae; genus Ptychodera; species Ptychodera flava. The sequence continues at coordinate 19,104,552 of NC_091948.1, read as the reverse complement.
TGTTCCAAGTTGAGATATTTTAAGGTAGTATGAGCCTCGAAAGAGAAAGACTTAAACTTTTGCTCGAAGTTTCTAAACGGCATCTTTTAATAATTCTCTTTTAAAATCACGAATAAAAATCGGGGGTCACCGTGCATTTTGAGAAACAATACCAAAGATTTACCGATATTTGAAATTCAAAATGGCCGCCACCCCTGTGTTATCTCTATGGAGAAAAATAAAATTTTCGATTTTCGGAAAACTGAGACGGTACAATTTTTTCTTGTACCAAGAGCTTTACAATGAGCCCCAACAAGTGGTAGATCAGAAAAGAATTGTAAAAGTTTGAGTGGCCGAATGTAGCTGGGTCAGCAAAGATCTAATAAGAAGCCGAGCAAAAGAGAACAACAACCGACAACCGACGACATAAATTTAAATATCGTATTTGGATTTTTGTCCTTGTGTAATTATTCTGTTCACCACTTTACATCTAACATTATTGGCGGGAAACGAAAAAACAAACAATAAACAAACAAACAAACAAACAAAAATTACCTTCGCTAAGTTGATAATATTGTAATTTGTCAAAAACCATTTGATTTTGGCATATTTCCCCAACATGATTTTGCAATAACAAACAGTTTTCATGTGTATGATAAGCATGCATGGTTGCAGCTGTGAAGAATATAGACAGATGGCCGAGTTACGTGACCTTGTCTTATAGGAAATTGGAAATTTAACAAGGTTAGGTTAGATATTGATGGAAATTGTCATTTCTTTCCCATAACTATTGCTCGAATATTTAGCACTGATATTTAAGATATTGCTTAAAGCCAAATTTTGCCATTCCACTGATCTGTAATTTTTCACATATATACATTAATGCGAGCAAGGCCGCACCCCTAGCTCATATCGACTTGTAGTCGTGACGAGTTTGTATAACCTTGCATCGGTAGATAAGCAGACAGCGTCTTAGAATTGATGATTTATATCAATTCCTGTTCCCAGGAAAATCGTCACGATGTGACTTCCAGTTTGCCAACCCAGTTTGACAGGATAGAGGCTGACTGGGAAAAAGTGGTAATAATGGGTCGTTTAGGGAGCCTTAAATATACCTGACAATTACAAGTACGACAGGCTCCGGTCTTAAGGGAAAACATATGCGTTACTTAAGACCATATGTAATTTACTTCCGTCATCTGTAGAAATTCTCTTAAGATTGTGTTAATTCATTTTTTTTTAAAATTGTGACATTTTTGTAGATGCTAGTACAATATCGTGACATGCAATTCATTTTATTATGTGCTGCTACGGGGCGGAATTGATACATGGAAGGGCCTCGCGGGGTGTCGATATTTACATCTGTTCGATTGAACTGACAACCAGGAACACGATGTCGCCGGTGTCGTCTGTATGATTGCAATATAGCGTGACTACCGCCATGCCGTTCACTGCCCAATACAATTTTATACTACAATGACCACAAAAGGAGCCCTCGCGTTTTTCAACCTTAATCGAGGTCACTTGATACAATCTTCTTCATAATGACATTCGGGCAAAATACCAGTGATCGTCAACATTCTTTCCTTTCTTCCTCTTATTTTTAATTAGTGTCAATGACATTAAAACGGATATGATTCATAGCCTTACTGTATACAGAAGGTCATCATATGCGGCATCAGGTGAATGGTATATTAAATTTAATTATTTAAAAAGAAATTTGATTATTGAATTGCCGTTACATGATCAGACCGGAAGACGCTATGTTTACGTTCGTCATATTCATGAGTTGCATTCGTATTATACAATTTCAAACCACTCATAAAGGCAAACAGCCTCAGTTTTGTTTATCCCTGACATGAAATGCTCCTATGTAGGATGCAAGTAAGCGAAGGTTAAGTTCAAATTGGAACATCTGGACACACATGCATTGCCACAATATTTCGAGCAGCAAAAGTTGGCTGGAATTTTCTTTCTCACCGTCTTTGAATTACCACACCACCCTAATATCTGCAACAAACGAAAACGCTATCAAGTAACTATTTTTTTATTTACCATTAGGATAATTCAGCTGTTTTCTTTCCTTTTTCTAAGTAGCCATCTGTTTAAATTATTACAGTTATTTATGTTTCATATATGAGAAGTTATAAAAATGTGCATTATGCTAATGACATTTCTGGTATGTACTGTAAATTCTGCCATTTAAGGATGCATTGTTGTATGTACAAGCAGGGAGGAAGTACAGATCTAGAGACTGACGACGAGCAAAACAACATGAAAAGGATGCCCATATGAAACCAAAGTGACCAAAATAATTTAGAAAGCTATCTCTTTGCGCCTTTAACAGCCGTGCTTGTGTGTTGTGTGTCACGCATGGTGTTATCAATGTCCACTTGCCAACCAAAGTGACCAAAAATAAGTGTCTTAGTGCCTTTAACAGCCAGGTTTGTGTGTTTTGAGTCACGTATGTTGTTATCGAATCTAGTCGAACAAGGTCAAGCCTATCAGCGTAAAAAATACGCTGAAACAAGAGAAACGAAAACAGGAAATGCTATGAACGAGGTCGTGATATTTTTTTCGTATAATAACTTTCCCCAAAAGTGGCTCTTAAAATATATCCTAGATCTGAGTAAGTGTGTTTTTCCACTCTTATCTTCATAAATAATTCATTGTCATTGATGTCAGCATGGCCGCCTTCCACTTACTACAACGAATGCAATATTTGAAGAACATTAATTATCAGCCAGCTTCGTAAATCATAGCATATTGAGCTGTCACGTGGTTGATATGTTTCATTTATTTCAAGTTTTATTTCACCTTAGCTTTCTTGGCGTGTTTTATGGCCACTGGTAATGTCTATTAACCGTGGTAATGTAAAGTGCATTTAGATTACCTCCGCACAGTCTGTGTAGTAGTTCTGCATTTTGCGAACTATCATTATGTCGCTGACGGTAATGCCCTGATCCCTGCGCGACAGAAGTTTTTAAATATTTTCTTAATTAGCTTGAAGAAATGTAGCCTCCAATACTATTAATATTCATGTTTTGGTACCGATTTGGACCAAGATAAGGACAGTCAGTTGTATAATGAATACGATATGCAATGCAGATATACGTGGACCATAGTCTCGCTACTGTGTGTAATTCATTTCTGACGTCGAGGCTGGCCATGTCTATTACTCCAATAAAGCATTTCGGATCATGGGAACTCTACATGAAATACGGCAGGATATCCTACTCATGGGTAGAAGAGTCGCTCGCTCAACAGAGTCGAATATTTCCTAGACTATACGATGAATACTTAGCTATGTCTCTCGTTTTCAGATATTTCAATCACTTTTGAAAAAAGGGTAGTATAGAGCATGTTCAATACCTTAATTGCGAAAAGGTAGACCCACAGACGATGTGTAGAGACATGGAAAAATGTACTGTGAAACGACAGCACAAATCAACGTACATGTAGTCTAGTTTTGTTACAATTATCATCACGGGATACCGAGCAGATTTTGAAAGCCCTGCTGAATTACTTTGTAGTCAGTTGGTTCATAGAGTCAGTGAAAAGCATATCATCGTAGTCTTGCAATTGTTCGAAATGCAAAATGCCACCTGCGCCATAGAAAGACTCTAAGTCTACTGTCGTAATTTCTGAATGTAATCCTATGGTAGTTTTATTTGGACAGCTTCATAAACTTTAGTTGATCGTTCAGTATTAAATGGACAGCATGCATACAAATATAGAGTAGAAGTGCGATGCAGCCCTGTTCAATAAACAGTCGATCTAAAAACAACAGCCATATTTACGATAAAAACCGGGATCATATATTTTCCCCGATTGAAACATGGTCTTTAATTGCGGAATCTACATAGGTTTGGGATTAATGACCATTCTTGTTAGTCCAACAAAAGTAGTATATCAGGCACTACAAATATATAAGCAAGATAAGCTTTGAGGTAGAATGCACCGCAGGGACAGATATTCAGACTCACAAACTTTTACTATTCTCTTCTGATCTACCACTTGTAGGGGTTCATTTTCAAGCTCTTTGAGTAAGAAACAGTTTTACCGTCTTAGTTTTTCGAAAATCGATAATTTTTATTTTTACCCATAAAGTTAACACAGGGAAAGCAGCCATTTTCAATTTCAAATATCAGTAAATGTCAGGTAATTTGTTTCTCTAGACTACCAAAACTTGCACGGTGACCCCTGATTTTATTTCTGGATTTGGTGAGAGTAACGCCGAAAGTTGTATTGGGAATGTTTAGCAAAAGTTTCAGTCTTACTCGCGTACTACCTTACCAGCTAAAATGCAACTCTGTGAATAACATGTCTGTTTATTGTACATGTAAGGTATAAGTTGATTATTCTTGTTCAGTCACACAATAATTCGTTGATTTTTAGTGCAACAACGTTGCAGAGTTAATATCTTGCTCGGTAAAGTTTATTTAGCACTGTGGTGGATTACACAACGAATGATTACCATGTTTTACATAGGTGAGAATATCTGTTAATTTGATTCACTGTGCCAGGACGAGTTGTGCAAGCTTGCCACATGTGCGTTGCATCTAGATTTTGTAAGTTTTTGGCGCAGTGGACGAACATTTGCGCGTTCCATGTTAGCTTGATGCTAGTCGGGCTTATATCTTTACCCAGTGTTTTAATTCCGGACTCCATCGTATGGGCCATTTAGCTGGAATCTGCAACGAAAAATCGTAATTTATCAGTCATTTCGGAAAGGTAAGATATTTGAATCAGTCGTATTGTGTTCATAATAAATCGTACCATTAAATTTTTAATCGTTCTGTTCTCATTTTCCTCAGAAAGTATCATTCATCATTACAAAGTGAATTACGGCAGACGTGATAAGTGTCTCATTTTTATCTCATCTGAAATCGACTTACTATAAATCAGCATGCATATGGGAAACAGTAAAGTGTTTCAACGCCAGATGTTGGCCTACTGCGTGCGTGACGATATTTATGGCGTCATCAATAACATTCATATTTTCATCAATAACGTTCATATTTCCCTTAAAACTTGCTTTTAAAGGAAAACGCACTCAAAAATAGCATACAAAGTTATCGAAATGACTGCAAAACTATTATAAGCTGTAATCACAAAAGATTGGTTCGTGTCCCTATCAAACTTCAATGATTTACAACGCTTACAGGCAAGCCTTGCCACTTCAATGCCTGGTATGCATGTTTTTTTACACACACTAAACGTTTTCATATCATTAACAGGAAGGAACCTAATGACTGGACATGATAAATATCATGTTTCTGTTACGTAATAGTGTGCCTGACTTTAATTTGGATGTGTGTGAGTCAATAGCCATCTGGTCGTAAAGACATTAATTTGCACCCCAGACTGGTGATAGTAATCTGTCTCAAGGCTTACATGTCAGATATATTTCGGTGTCGGTTTTCTGTTGTTTATCCTGTACAAACAATCCAGTCATTACGTTCCTTCCTGTTAATGATATGAAAACGTTTAGTGTGTGTAAAAAACTTGCATACCAGGCATCGAAAAGGCAAGGCTTGCCTGTAAGCGATGTAGTTTAATTGCATATTCTGTACACCAGGTGAGACATTTGCATATGCAAATGAGGATACATGTCGGCGTAAACATAGGTCCAGTTCTCATCCAGTTGCATTGGCTACTCGTTCGCATCAGGATTGACTACAATATTCTGCTGGTAACTTTCAAGGCTATCCATTACCAGACACCTGCATACGTGAATGGTCTGATCCTGCCTTATACACTGTATCGTTCACTGAGGTCTTCAAATCAAACAGCCTGTAAATGCATCACTGATGGAGGACGCACCTTTTCTTATGATGCCATAAACTTTGGAACTCACAGGAATTCAACAAGCTTGGAAACTTTCAAACGAAAACTTAAAACCAATCTGTTCACTAGAGCATACAGTGTGGTCACACCATAAAGCGTCACAGAACAAAATATTGTTTAGGATTTTGGCGCCATATAAACTTTTATTGATTGACTGATTGACTTCGTTGGCAATATTCACTGCAAGATCCGAGGTGCTAGGTTTCTTCAGTAAAAGTCAACACCTCTACTGTATTGAATTTTGCATTAGGGTGTTAATTTTGCTTCGCTACACTTCGCTACACTCACTCTCATTTGCATAAAACTGCTCCCTTCTTATCTTGCATTAGATGACTGGCAAGGGAGAACGAGAGGCGTTATAGACACAGAGGCATCGGTTTTAAGAAATCACTGGTTTTATTTATAAAGTTTTTTTCAGCATATCTACGTCTTGAAGTTGTGTATCTCTCTTATTTGGAACACCGTGACCCCAACGAGATAAGGAAAACTTTGTAGACACAGAGGATCAAAACTGACCACTTGACCTCATGACACGCAACTCCATTATAGTGTGTTCCATCAACGTTGGCACACCTTTCCGGCGTATACATTTTAAAGTGATTGCTCAAATAGATCCAAAAGACGTCATCAGTTATTCAAAGCTGAACAGTACTGAAGCACATCTGATGAGGAGCTACTCTCAAATATGGACGCCATCATTTTAAGTATGACGACGCTCATGCGTGCAATAATGATTTAATATAAATGCTTGATACAACAGAACTCAAATATTGATTAATATTTTATTTTGGGAAGACTGTTGAGGTTACATGGTTTTGCGGCTATGTTGACGTGCCGCATGAAATAGGCCTACGTTGTTTGTGAACAAGAAAGTCGCACAGGCGCGGTTGCGACCACCCCTACCTTTAAGGGATGTTGATATTTGATAATGAAGGTCTTAAATAACACTCCAATCACTTCTATTTAGTCGCAAAAACGTCTTTAGCTCAAATTTACGACCAATCAACAAAGTGTCGCCTGCGGGTATTTCTCCGATGTAAAGACAAACGTACGAAGCAATAATGAATTTTGCATAACACTAAATGCAATTTGGATGAATCATCCGAAGACGATGAAATTACTGAACTTAATATCAAAAAATAAACAAACCCTGTCATTATGATGCAATAAATATGTTTAAAAATTTATCATCATGGTGCAATTATCGCTGATTAAATGATCCGCAACCAAGTTACATGCAAATATTACAATCATCGATGATCTGAAAGACGCATGCTTTCTGCGCCCCGCGACGCTTGGCAAACACTCTTCTCGTCTCCAGTAGACGTGTACGTAACTGGATCATAATGATTTACACGCGAAGTTGTTCTGATGGAGGCGTTTTGACCTGGTTAGGAATACTGCGTATCACTGTTTTAAGAGCTTCGTATGTGCTGCTGTATTTTATATAATAAATATATGAACAGCTATTTCCCTTTTGGGCCCCTGAGTTTGGCCCCTAATAGATAATTGCAAGTTTTATAAGTGATGTCAGACTTAAATGCAGCATTACATCAAGCATAATGGAGCCTAAACACTCGATATCTCTATCATTGTGTAAAGGTTACTAGGCCTATAAATCTTTATATAGATGTGTCAAATATTTTTTTCTTTTAGCTCTAGTAGATACAAATATCCTTCGCTTTTATCTCCCAGTCATCGCTTTATTTTCTCTTTAATCCCTGCTAGATCTGAACTTGTGAACTACACTTCTAAGCCCAGGCCTTTTACCCCTTATACCGACTCCCCATTTTTTTTTAGCTTGCGCCTTTGATATGTATTATGTATTTTTAGTACCCTACAAGCTGCTATTACCTTTCGCCTCTGTTCCCTGATAGCTATAAGCTACCTTTCGCTCGTGATCACAGGCTACTTATTTCCTCCACCACTGATGCCTCCCGGCCACTATTCTTTCTACCTTATGTGCAATTGGCTCAGTTTGTTTCGTTTTCATTCTTGACCGGCTACCACTTTCTCTCAGTTTTGATTTCTACCAGGGGTATAAAATTGCTGTTGCCTTTCATAGCCACTATGTACCACTTTCAGTAGGCCTCAGTCGCTACTGTGACTAGAAGGATCAATTTCTTTGGTCGCTGCTGTCCATGTTCCAACAACTTAACTATCACCTTGTCTTTGTTTACCTGTAAGCGACACATTTATATCCCTTCAACTCTCGTGAGAACAGACTTTTTGCCTCAGTGTTTTGCTATAGATATCAAGAAATTTACTTCTGCTCCTCCACGAGGCAAGCAATTTCTACCTTTCAGGTTCTTGAGGGAACGAACGCCCAAACGCCCTAACGAACGCAAAAACAAACCATAGAAAGTAGCTTTTATATTCTAGGAACAAACAAACAAACAAACAAACAAACAAACAAACAGACTTACCCTTTAATATTACATAATAAGAGGTATACATGTAGTTAATTTTGTCGACTTCTTATGACCCTGCATTCAAGGATTTTTACAATGGATCAATCCCTACAAACGTGAATAGAAGTATTAGAAATATTACAATTTATATTAAAATTCTTATTTGCTGAAAAAGTCTGTCATTTTCTCCACAGTTTTGTAGATTGTTATTCGCACTGTTGTCGTGTACAAGGATAACAAAATACACTTTTACACTTAACTCACTTATCCTTGTTAAAGGCAACTTGAGCAAAACGAGACTCGAAACTACAACCTTGTTTGCAATTTGGACTACAGACTGTGTGTGGTTTCAGTGGAACACTTTTCCCATTTTCTTAGTTTCTTGATATTAACCAACCTTCATTTAACATGTCTTACATATTCTCGTATCTTAAAATGCTCTTTACCGTTTGGCTATGAAATGTCGGCTTGATTTATTAATGTAAATGCTGTCACAGCTGGTTTCAAACTGGATAAAAGCTGACATGTTTTTCTTTCAAGAATTACCATTTTTGTTCCTGCTTACAGTTCAACACAATCCTGTGTGTTGTTTATATTCTATTATCTTCTCTGCTCAATGTTATGTTGCCAAGGTATTAGTAAGTGTTACAGGTCTGTACATAACATGTAATTGATCCCCAATCATTTAAAACCCTTACTTGGAAAATGTCAAGCGGAAAAACCAAGGATTTCAATAGGAAAGCCTGTCTGGTATTAATAGGCTATTCCATGACATAACGTGCTTGCATGCCTCGGTGAACTTACTGATCCAATTTGTCGCGTCAACGCCCGGCCCGGCAGTTAGAAGGCATTCGCGACAGCACAAAACTTTTCATGATAAATATCTCGAAACATGATGGACCACAGGCACCGTAGACTAATGACAAGCCACTGAATTACTTCCGGACCGGTAGATTGTGTCTCTCACCTGTGGCGATTTTTCCCGCTGGAAAAAAAATAGAACGCGTTTTGCACATTCAATTTCCTCAACTGGTTCAAATCATGAGGTAACACGCAAAGCGCACTCGTTCGGAAAAGAAGGACGAGCCAGTCACTGAATCGAAAGAACCAAAAGACTGAAAAAAAATTGACTGAATTCTATTTGCCTCGTGGCTTTTTTGCACCTGCTACAGCCACACGCATTAAAGCTTCGATAAAACCGGCGATTTCCATAACTCTCCAGAGAACGATCACTCGAAAGATACCGAGCTTTGGACAGAAGCATTTGTGGAGTCCTAACTGACGTCGGTACCTATACTGACGTTGTTCGAATGCAAATCTACCTTCTTCATTTCTTCCGCGCTTTCCACGATGGCGTCCCAGAGGAATTTCGAGACAGAACACGGTATCTTTACCTGACGTGTGTTTTGTGTCGTCGACCTACGGCATATGCTGAGCCAGGATTTAACCCATTTAAGTACATCGTAATGGAAAACGTACGAATAGCTTTGTTTTGCGACCAAGATCAATAAGGCCGACTTGAGGCACGGTAAATTCGTCTCGTCAAATGCAGCGTTACATACCGAATGCACAATTCTTCACGGCCAGCCATCGCACTTTTGCATTTCATACCGTTACCATTCATTATAATGTGGTGTCAAAAGAATTTGCTTGACATAAGTGAATGAGACAAAAGTTATATAAGAACGAAATCGCCTGTCATGTGATATTACACCCGCGTCAATTTTCACAAGTGATAGTTTTCCGATGAGACTTTCGTTTAGTCGCAATATATTTCTAGAGATGCGGCCTATCCAACTTCCACTCCATTCCAGTAAGCTTCAAAGTTTCTGAGTAGTTGCAGAGTTAATATGTTGTAAGCGTGCTTTGCAAGGTTTTCACAGTTGGTGCAGATACGTGGTCCGTCATACATACTTGATTGCCGCATTTGAAGTTCGCTTTTTAATACTGAAACAGTAAATTTAGAATACGTACACGAAAACCGTCTGGCTATATCTGAACGGAATCAACATTTTCTCGTTTAGTTTCGATGACTACCAACCATTTTCTGTCTTCAGGCGCCAACTGAATGCGCAGTCTCGTATATATGCAGTCATTTGTCGGGGCATTTATTCTTTGGAGTCAGAATCGAGACTTTTGTACGTAAGTTTTCTTTACATAACACTATGTACAGAATCAAGCGCGTTTCCCACGTCAAACCAAGAGAAAGACAAACCAAAGAGGACCTGAACGTGTTTGTGTTTGTGGTATCTGCTAATATAAAAAATTTCGACAATTGTAATTATAACTTCACTACATGCAAAAAAATTAATGGAACCGTCAAATTATGTTTGATGATGTGTAAGAGTGTCCCTCTTTTGGCACGAAATTCAAAGTAAATAACTTGGTGTTTACTCGGTTCAATACAAATATTTAAGAGTTTGGTTTTTTTGTGTATTTGAACACAGTCTTATGAAAAGAAAAAAAATAAACAAAAAGCGTTACAGCCGTGCGGCGCCGTTTAATCTACCTGTGAATTGTTGATAGCAACGCGTTACTAGTGTTTTGCACGCTGTCGTGACATCTTCGTAATGGAATGAATGCTAACATTGAATCTGTCTACATCACTTGGATATAAATACTGCAATCTGTGGAAATGTCATAAACTCTCACTGGGAAGTCCCGACTGTACAGATTACATACTGCATCGCTGCGTGACTTTGAATACATAGTAATTATATTGATGGTAGAGAATGCAAATAGTGTATGTTTCTCAAGATTTGCCGTCCTCAAGGAAAATAACCTTTATTGTAGTAACCCAACGTTTTGTCAGTGTACAGATTGCCTTCTCTGCAGGGTTGCACTAATTGATGAAACAAATGCAAACACACCGATAATGGTAAAATGTGTCGAACTTTACATTGGATTAGTAAAATATGGTGAAGCTTTTTTCGTTAGAAAACGTAGAGATTTAAACTTGAAACTGTCACAGTAAAATTCGAGGCTAAAATAAAACGAAAATTTTAAAATAATGCGGAGTTATAAAAGAAGGACAGTTTTATGATGCATAAGAAAGAATATTATCTACACGGAAAAAACGGAAAACAGAAGTGTGATTACATGGCTTTTCTTTAATGTTAGCTCTAGCTAGGATTCTTCTCGTGTTTAGTGGTAGCTTGTATGTACTTTTATATTCTTTGTTTTTAAACCTTTATCATGGGCAGTTAGACCTTATGGTTTGTGACAATATCAGAAACCTTCAGGAAGGAAGTAAGGACGGAATTGAAAGTGACCTACAGAGGTACTCTTTGCTTATGATTTCTTGTGTCGGATAAATTGTTATATGTGAGCTGATCTCTGCCAAGTTTTACACCATCAGGAATAACCAATCGACACCTATGGCCGAACACACTGACTCGAGGATTTGGATGGAATTCTTGTAAAGGAAGTTTCCATATTGTCATTGTGTATAAGCATCTAATTATTGGTGTACTGCATGTTATAACTGGATCATTGCAATACATAATTGAAGTATCTCATCATGTCAGTATGTCATACTAACATTCAAGCATAGAGTATTTTATTTCATAATTGAATGCTATCATTCCCGAACAACAGTATTGCACCGGGCGAACTGCTGTATTGCACGGGAGAACTGCTGTATTGCATGGGTGAATTTTGGCAGGAATTCTACGCCATGTGTCATTGTTGAATATTAAGTGTATAACTAATCGTAAAAATCGCTCTCGGAAACGATGTTCGTGAACATGGCCGTTTCACATCAAAAACGACCGCCAAACGACAAAAGTACATGTGACATCATCAGAATATGAAAAGAGCGCGCAAGAAGTGAATACGTGTCCGTTCACGTGCCGTTTACGTATGCAATGTTAATATCTCTGATAACCCAATCACAACCTTAGACATTTTCTTGTCATTGTTTTTGTAAAGAACACACTACAGAGACCCTGAGTTTGACACCATGTCATCAAATGGCCTTAATCGCAAGTAAGGCGAATTATTTTCCGGCCTGTTCCATTTGTATAGTACTTCTCCCCTTTACCATCTTACCTATTAGGTTATCTAATCCTATACTCCACTTAGAACTGGGAAGTCACAAGACCACGTCAGTTGTCGATACAGTACTACTTCACTAAGGTAAATTTTTAATTTTCTATCGACCATGTTGATTTTACTCTTTCTCATACAATATGAAATTGTTGTACTCTTATTACCTTGCATGATTTTTACATATCTCGTTTTACTTCAGCATCAAAATTTTTCCGTTTTCAAGTTTTTAATGTTTTCCCTGGTGACTCACTTTCCACTGTTTTCACTGTATTTGATCACAGACACTGAAGAAAAACGTTTTTCTCGAGGGTCTGTGATTTCATCCAATATTCCTTTCCACCCGTTTTGCCACTAATTTCTTTGCAATTTGGTTTTCATTTTGTTGTATCCCTGAAGAAGGCAGTTTGATAAAATGATGCTTTACTAGTTTCTTGAATCAATCAATCTTATCTATCTATCTATCTATCTATCTATCTATCTATCTATCTATCTATCTATCTATCTATCTATCTATCTATCTATCTATCTATCTATCTATCTAATAAATCATATATATATATATATATATATATATATATATATATATATATATATATATATATAATATATATATATATATATATACATACATATAACTGCTAAAACCAATGAACGATGTTATCCTCAACGGCGCGGAGAGGTCAGACTGAAGATCATTTGCTCTTGCAAATGACTTAATGCTTGAAGTTTTTCACAGTGGATGCTTGTTGAGTATCACATGGTAAAAAATTACAAAGTCGGTGTGCCAAAGATAAAGTGTGTCTTCCTCCATATTGCTTTTGACTCGGAGAGCAACGCAAGAGCGGGTTTGTATAGAAATTAAGACGGGAGCTCTTGTCAAGTACACTAATCTTTTTATCCTCAACCATTTAAAAAATGTGTGCCAAGTCTGTCTTCCACTGAAGATTTCAATAGTCCTAACTCACTGACTTTCTCTTTGGACTGCGATATATTCAAAGGTAAACGTCTATCTTTTAAATAAATTCATATTTAAACTCTTTTCGATCATTAGACTATTTCTATTACAATGACATATAGAGTATAGCAGTTACTTGCTGTAATTTGACTTCGGAATGGCGTTATCGATTTTGCCATTGATTTGTAGATAAATTGTTTGACTTGAGTTGTGGTCATCATTGATTGCTGAATGTACATTGTGTAAATGATAGAAGGCAAGGTCAGTGAAATATCGACGCATTCACGCATTGCGACACATCAGATGTACACTTGAGAATGACTCTTTGTACAAGCCCATCTCCTGAAAACCTAATTGGCTTGGCTAGTCTGATTGCAATCCCTGTAATTCAATTCGTTAACTTATTTCCCAAAAAGTGGAGCAGAAATGAATACAGTTACAAATGTTCTATTATATATGTCATTCATACAACATAATGATGAAGTGATGAGGCGAAGGTTTTTGTGAAGTCTAAAGATTTATCATAAGTAAAGCTCCAGTCTGCCAGTGGACTTAAATTGAATGGAAGGTTTTATGAGAAATTGGGATTTTCAACGTTTAGTTTTTGTGAAAATTGAAATTGAAAATTTGAGTTTCTGAATATTTCGATCATGGAGAATGGTGCCATTTCTAATGTCGAAAAAGGAGAAAACTTATACTTTTATCGTCTACCATCATTTTCACGTATATATATAGTATATATATATATATATATATATATATATATATATATATATATATATATATATATATATATATATATATATATATATATATATATTGCGTATAGTTTGAACATAGACAATGGTAAACATTACTACATTGCTACTTTGTTGCTGATGAAAAATACTAAGTAAAATGTGAGATTTTGACACATTTTGCTCGATCAACCCTAATTTATATTTTTGACCACAATCAAAGTTTACAATTTAGGTGAGCAAAGTGTGAGCATGAATTTTATAACACTCTGCTTCTAGAATCGAACACTGTAATTTCCCACAAGAATATCTGTAAACTTATATATATATATATATATATATATATATATATATATATATATATATATATATATATATATATATATATATATATACAGATATTCCTGTCAGATAGTTAGATAGATAGATAGATAGATAGATAGATAGATAGATAGATAGATAGATATCAAGCTACATAGATAGATAGATATCAAGCTACATAGATAGATAGATATTATGCCAATCAATTGCTGCATATGTGACTTCGGAATATCGTTATTGATTTTGCCATTGATTGGTAGATAAAGTGTTTGACGCGAGCTTTTTGGTCATTATTGATTGTAGAATGTACATTTTGTAAATGATAGAAAGCAAGGTCGGTGAAACATCGACGCATTCACTCATTATAGATAGTCCATCTAATTGACTCGTCCTTGCAATTAAAATCGTTAACTTGTTGCTGTAAATGGACGAAATTAACAATGCTCTTTGATGTATCATGGATGCAACGTAACACTGGACCACATGCGCCGGGAGGAGCGTGGGGGTGGGGTGAGATTTTTGAATGCTGTGAAAATATCTCACAGTTAGAAAAAATCACGTGAATGACTTGAATTGACAGTTGTTGAGTTGTAGATTTTCCACTTTTTAATTATACTTTTTGTGAAATTAAATTTTCATTTTCATACTGTTCGAATATAGACATAGTAACATTGCTACTTTTTTACTGACTAAAAATACCCAGTAAATTTGAGATCTGTATCGTACATTTTCATGATGAACCATAGTTTTAATTCTTGACTCTTATTAGAGTTTAAAATTTAGATGAGCGAAGTGTGAGCATGGATTAATGTCTGCTGTCCACCTCCCCATTGAGACTATGCCAAAATTAATCGAAGTTTTGTAACTGTTTTCATTATTAATTTGCCAATGTATGTCTCCACCTTAACAGTTGATATCTTCGACATCAAACTTTGTAGTAATCCGCATGAGGGCGCATATCCTGATGTTCTGTCGTAGACACTGGATTTCATCAATCTCATTGCGATGTTTTGTTTGTGACTGATCGGTCTAATGTTCACTCCAGTCGACAAACTGATATTCTAACAGTTCCTCCAAATATATAAAGAACCGCAGCGAACTCTTGCCGTTTGATTGACCAGTTCGGTGTACAAACAACCTTCTTTATTTTATACGAACACTAGCCCGTTCAATCACACTCAGCTACTCAGCTGTCATTTCTGAAAGAGTTGTTTCGCTTTTTAACAAACCGCTTTCTGAATTTTGCCCTAGCTGAAAGAATCCCGGCGAAAAGCTGAGTAGATTTGATTGCCGATGCATCGTAACCCTCTGTTTGAAATACGGTGAGTGTATTTACCAATACAGCGAGCATGTCGCCATTTTCAATTTCGAAAAGTAAGCACAGACTGTTGAATCTAATACAGTTTACTTAACTTCTTTGTGCGCTGGAAGCATTTGACAGCCTTCTATAAAATAGCGCCATGCATCGTGCAGAGACTAGGTGAATGTCAATGGGGCAAATTGATAGAACCGAACCCCTGTAACCCAAACATGAGGTATTGCATCGATTTGATCAATTGTGTGGAATTTATAAAAAAAAAGGTCAAGAAAGGTCAAAACTCCCGTGACGAGTAGGAGCACTTTAGACACAGAATGTTTTTCATTATCTCTAACTGCATCTATCATTCAATTGTATATGTATGATTGAAATGGTTATCAAATCACTGTCTGTCTGTATCGAAACGCACATACTGGACGCTGATAATTATTTTTGCTCTGCGGATATCACAATCTGAGTTTAAAGAGGTAGCTTTCCTGTCTTATCGCCCCGATTTAATGAATGACCGTTTTTATGAGATTTCATGTGCATTCCCATCCTTTACGACTTCTCGGCATCGCAGAGTATCTTAACCATTTAAATCCTCCGCTAAACTGAGCTGAATATCGTCGGTGAAAACTTTGGTTTCCATTCGCGCTCGCTTGACAGTGTTGCAATCTCGTCAATCGGTTTCCCGATTAAGGTGTAAGAAGATTTCCACTTAGCTAAATCAATATTCAAAATACGGAAAAGGTGAACAGCGCGCTGACAGTTCCCGCGTATTCTCGTACATCTTTGAAGTGTGCGCCAGTAATCCTGAGTCGTTACTGTTCATGTGATGTCAACATCCCTGCGAATTAGCCTTTTGAAGGCTTTGAACCTTCCTTAAACACAGAAAGAAGCTTGTCTTAAAAGATCATTCGCAATCGCTAGCCAAGATTTACTTTCACTTCCAGTGTCACTGCATTTTAAGGGTGAAGCTGTCGATAACTCATGAAGAATTCGTCTATCATGTCTTATGATACGTAATGTGTAAAAAATGTCGGCTACCAGTTCGATCGATTAACGAACATTATTTCATGCAGAGGTTTCTACAAAACATTTATTTTGATATTCATCTATTGTCTGCCTGTGAATCACTGCAGTCTTTAATTTTGGTGGTCACGCAAACGATAAAGTTGAAACCATTAAAGTTTCTTTACGCAGTGAACATTCGTGCTTTAATGTGCCATATAACACATTGTAAATTGTCAACATCAGTCTTGTGCAACCCGTTTCCAACAAATTCTTTGATGTATCATTTGCTTTGATCACGATGAATGTTGCCAAAGCTAGGTCCCTGCAAACTATTGCTTCGAAATCATTGTCTCCGTCAGACTGGCAATTTTTTAAAATCAAGCGAGTCATTTACACCTCAAGTACGCCAACAGAAAAGTACGTTACTGGCCAATTCAGCCTGACCCTGTTCAGTTCTCTGACGTCAGAAGGTTGACAATTAAGAGTACCGGCGAGCAGTGGCGCTGATTACCGATGGCAAAGCAGGTCTATCCAACGACCAATGTGCGAAGTCAATTAACGAGAGCTGCGTCAACGCAATCGTGAAGCGCAGTTTGAATTCTGTGGCAATTGCAATCTCGACCGACCTGCACGTATACCGTGTCGGGTCACAGGCGGCCCAAACACTATTAATAAGCTTATTATTGAGTTTTTCTCAGTTTTCTCTATCAGTCCCTCTCCTTTTCTTCATGCTCTGACTGATTGTAGTAAACAAAATAAATGACTATTATATAGCCTAACCTAACCGCCTAACCGCTTGACTCTTTATTTATTTTACATCCCATTACAAGGACGTTTATCTCTCATATACACATCTTGTAATTAATTGGTCAACGCAACTAATTATGCTAATCCGTGGACTTATCAGGGATTTTATGAGTTGGTCAACATCGCGAAAGATAGGAAAGGTTCTCCTTTTTCATTTACATCTCTATCTTTCAAATGTTGACCAACCCTTGATAAGTCCAAGGATTAGCATAATTAGTTGTGTTGACTAATTAATTACAAGATGCGTATATGAGAGATAAACGTCCTTGTAATGGGTGTAAAATGAATAAAGAGTCAAGAGGGTAGGTTGGGTTATATAACCGTTTATTTTATTTAATCCGAGCAGTCAGAGCATGAAGACACAGTCCCTATATCCATAGACGGACTGTGATGAAGAAAAGGAGAGGAACTGATAGAGAAAACAGTGAGAAAAACTAAATAATAAGTTTATCAATATTGTCTGGGTCGCCTGTGGTCAGGTGCGTCCTCCATCGCTTGAGTGTATAACAGCTTCCAGATTTTAAAAGAGAAGGCTGATTATCAGCTTGTATCTAAAATCGAATCGACCAACTTCATAAAAAATTCAGAGGAAAACTAAGGACTAACTAACACCGTGTAAATTGTCAATGTCAGGAAGTACCGATGCGAGAACTGGTGGATCGATGACTGCGACTTTTAAAATACATCCAGCCTGACACGACAAGAACTTTCATTTACGCATGGGCAGTGCATAAGACCAAGAGACAAAACCGCTCACACGGTGTAGATACACAAAGAGGTCTCGTTTAGGTCTTCGCCAATGTTACTCTATTTTCATTATAGAAATGGTAATTGTTAATTTAACAGCTTGCCTGCTACTTACCTGGTGTCTGCAAGATTAATGATTGACATACCGGGTTGATGATTAAATGGTAAATGTACTTTTGCTCAATTTTCACTGAACCAAAGGTTCATGATTATTGCGGTAATAATGTTGATGAAATATGTACTAAATAGTTCAATCTATTCGCGGTATGACCAGTGAAGCGTAAAGTTGACATTGAGAGGGCGTTTTGTTTTAATTTAGAAAATCTAAATGGGAACATAAAAGTCATTCTTTAATGATAGAACCGCTCAAGTAGGGCAGGGGCCATACAGAAGCGTTGAGACAGATTTGTTAGCCTCACGAAGTAGACCTTGAAGAATGGGCTTCAAACCGAGCCACGTACAACGAAGTGGGGTCTGAAAGTATAAACTTAGTGACAAGATCTCTATTTTTGTAAGGTAAGACACAAACGTTAATAATTGTCATTCGACACTTTTCGTGAACAGTGGCCGGCTATCATGTTTGTGAACGTAGATTATTTGATCGCGACTTCTTGACCTTTAGGGTCGCTATGGTTCATTTCAATCTGTCACATTGATTTTCATCGTGCCTTTGTAGTGCCGTCTTTCATCCAATCCATCTAGTCGATTGTTTTTGGGGACTGTTTTAGTTATCTTTTGACACTCTGAGTGTCGTAAGCATTGACTAATTTTATTTTGTTTTTACTTTGTTGTTCCATGGTGACTAACGGATTTCACCATAGTTTGATGTTGAAATAGTTGGTTTTATCGTAGAAACTCGCTCACACTACCAAATCTCAAAGATACTACAATATTTCAGTTGTTAATGTTGTTGTAGCTGACACAACACTTTCATAACAGCGTTTGCAAAAATGTGGAACTATGACACATGAAAAAGAGAAAAAAGACTTTGCAAAAAGCAAAACGATCCTTCATTTATGGTCAAACTCAAGAAGCGAATGTGCAGCTAAAAGATCTACCAAAGGAAAGACCTAATCCTATTTGAATTCTTTCCTTGCATGCTATTTTCAGACATTCTTTTCAACACATTCAGGTCATTCTGCTTAGGGTGATGCCCCTGTTCCCAGTTGCTTACCACTACGCTACCATCGCTTGAAGAGAAAGATTAAGGTGTATAATAATTCAAATTCGGATTCAATTTGATGTAAGACGGTAACATGCATAACATGATAACATCTTAGTTATTCTTTTCAATCTCAAAATTAGCGCGTACAACGATTTATTGAATACGAAAGAAATTATTCCAGTTGATGGTTTTACACGATTCAATACTCATATATGCAAGATCAAAATAACAAGGTCCTGACCTATGTGAAAAATTGAAATTGATGTTTCCATGAATTGAAATAATTTCATTTTTTTCGGGTGATTTAGAGTATTGAATGTCAAAAAGTTTCACAAAATAAATTAGAACTTTGAATTATTATTCAATGATCTCGGAAATACCTCAGGGTACCAAACGACAATTGCGACCACTATTACCCATTTCTTATATGTTGTAATGCCGGGCGCTTAGGAATTAGGACTTTGTAATTAGAAGATTAAATTCATAAAACTGTTAACAATATTTACTACATCGATGGCTCGGGCGAGTCAGTTTCTGCCTCGAATGTTGGAGTATGATCTTCACACAGTGTATCAGATTTCAATATATACCTGCACCATTTTCTTCAGACCCAGCAAAATGTCACTCCACTTTCCAGCATTCACTCGCTTTCATTTTGAAGGAAATCATTCTCGTACATCTCTCTGTGAGGGGCAGCTGATGTTTTGAATGCACGAGATTGAGATTCTAACTTTTGCGTGAGTGATTTAAAATGTTTCACTAACTTTCAATAAGATATCGCATAAATGAGCGACTTGGATAAATTGATGTGCAAAGTAGGTGACCCCAAGAAACTTTACGTTACCATTGCCGACCACCAGCACTTATGAAAGGTCTGAACTGCCCCTTGATGAGATAAAATGGTAAGTGCAAGAATAAATAAGTCTGGTTTTGAGGCACATGAAAAGAAAAACTTCGTGGGCGCTGCAGGTCATGTATTGTCACAAGCTGAACAAACCAACTGCGCTCAAAGTGACAAAGGATTTGCCTTAATGCCGCCATTACTTCCGATCTCGCCCAACCTCAAATGACTCCGCGGTAGACTATGTCTGTTTAAAACACCCTGTTACGTCGCACAGATATTATGTCATTCAATGGCACTTCTTTAAAAAAATCAGTGTCACTTGTTCTCATTTGTTACATTTATTTCCTTCGTTAACGATTTTAATCAAAACGGAACTAGCTGACTGCCGGGAACACAGTTTACGTATATCGTCTGTTCGCCTTCTCCTTTCAATCAAATAAAATAAACTAGAACATTCTATTTATCTTTCATTTGAATTTTAAATTTGGAAAGCTACCACACATTTTCCGTCAGTTGCCAAGGAAGATTTATCTATATCGCCCCCAACGGTAATTTTCTTACATTGGCTACTGAATTGAGCGAACAAGTTTTTCTCTAGAGCGGGAATTGCCTAATGGATGAAATCTGTAGTTAAGTTTGCCATTTTAGAATTTTATCAACTTTAACTCAGAAATAATGCTTTTTTAAACCCGAGAAGACAGTGACTTGATTACAGGGCCAGTAATGCTAACTTATGATAATTTTTTCACCATTTTTGTTTTTAACGTCAACCATAATGCCTTGTTCTATACTCCCTAAGATATGTTGATACATACAGTATTCAGCTTGTCAACTCAGCCCGTACGTGTGTTAACTGCATTGTTATTGTTGAAAAGTGACTTCTGGTCCGGACTAGAATTCAAATGTAAACAATAACAATGCATTTTACACACATAGACGCTAAGTTGACAAGCGAAATAGTTGGTGACACTGTTTGAATATTCTTTGGAAATAGAATAAGAAGTTGCAATTGATTATGCAAAATAAAAAATAGTGAAACATCATCAAAAGTTAGCATTACTGGCCCTTTAATATGTAGGAGCCTATTTTTATAATAGCATTAAAAATGTACGGGCTTGAATAACGTCGATACTGCATATACTTCACCCAACACCTCCTCAGTTATCTTGGAAAATTCGATATTGTAGGATTCGCATCTCCATTTCATAGTTCATAATCAGTTAATTACGAAAGTAATGAAGAATTCTAAGTAATGACTTTGTGTATATCTTCCGCGCCAGAAAATAGTTCATTCATTATTATGGACTTTTGTAGTTGGTCTATAAACGTTAATAACCTATTGAAGTTCTCACCGACACGTGTTGGCAATTATAACGGTAATGCCGCCCGAGGGTGAACACAGCCTACAAAGAATACAAGATAAGTCCAAAAGCTATCATTAGAAGGACTTTTCTTTCAAAGACTGAAAGTACATATACCTTGGAAATAATTGAAATATTGTGCATAGCACGAGGACGCCAGTCTTAAAATACCCTCGTTTAAAGTTACCAACAATAATGGAAGCTGCATTAGCAGTAACTTTTGATTTATTCGCCTATATTTATTGTTCTATTTGTATCAATACAAGTTTTGGTTTACACTGGCAATCATGTCGCAATACCTAGTATTCAACTTCCCAACACAGCGTGTATGTGTGTACTTATCGACAACTGAATTTGATTCAGATTCAGCCTTTACTTGTCAAAGATAACCACGTAGGCCTATATTTTACACGATGCGTGGTGTGTAAGCAACTCCAAAACAGATTATAAACCAGAAGCAGAAAATTTACTTGTTTTCTCACACACGAAAATCATTTCAATATCAAAAGTTACAGCCAGTGTCCCTCTAGTAATTATTTTGATTTTGAACACGATTGGAACTAATTTGGGATAATTGGATGGTGAATTAATGTCTGTTTAATCTGCAAATCTAAGCTGATCTGCTTTTCCTTTTACATTCTGCACTTGTTTTTATGAGTAATTTGTAATATTGCAACGTTCATCTATGGGGCACCTAGAACTTTTGAGAAATTTGAAAAGTATCAAAATCCAATTATCCCAAATTAGTTCCAATCGTGTTGTTTGGAGAATTCCATCAAATCGACATTGCGTATACTTATGATGTCCAGACTTTGTGTGTGAACGATTTTTGTTCTAATATGTGCTTGTCAATAAGGATATTTAAGCCTAGGTATACTGTATGCAAACTTAGCATGGACTACAAATAGTTTCACCTTATTGTTGAATTACTGAATTCTCTTCCTGATTATAATATTTGTTCGTGCAAGGGGAAAAGGGATATTAGTCGTAAATTTTGATCTTATATTATATCAAAGTGATTGATGACCCAGTAGTTAGCGTTATCAGATTAACAATACTCGTCAGTAAGTTATTAATGTGGTTGTACATGTATGTCCGGCATTATAAGTATTACACCTGTCGATCAATAACAATAGCACAAATAAACAAAATATACGAGGGGAATGCTGGGTAATTTAATCGGAAGGAAAACAAAACCCTTCCCCTTGTCGCTTTAATGAAACTTCATGAGAGAAAGCTTGTTTTCTTGGAGAACATATTATGATTTAATGAATAAAGGGTTCAGCTCTGACCTTTGACCGTTTATCAATGAAGTGGGGCGACTGTAAAGTAAAATATTAATGGGCGAGTCGGAGATTAAGATCGACTAATCAGAGAAAATCTCCATTTGAAGATAATTTTTGTGCAAGCGACATGTAAGAGGCCGTTCTTGCCCAGGGAAATGGACAAGCAATATGATATGTACAGAACACCAAGGAATGCTTTCGTTTTATGTGCTCTGTGTGCCAGGATCCCTAGCCCATACTCCAGTTGGTTCTGATCATTTCAATGAAACACCAAGTTGACACATTGTAAGGTCGACTTATACCCTTCAAAACTGTCAAAATTGAAAAAGCTTATTTGCTCAAAGGTCAAAATATCATGAAGCATGTATGATGAAGAAAGCGCCCTGTTCGCTTCAGTACAAGTCACTTAAAGGACCATGAGCTGTAACTCTGCGAAATTTGTCCAACCTTAAGTTACCTCCAATTTCCTCAGATATTCATTGCAATCTGCAAATTGAACAATATAGTCATTAACTGTGCCTCAACAGTGTTTGGTTGTGGCATAATAGGCAAGAAATTGAACATGCAGATTTATGCTCATTTCAAATTTCCCGCCTTTCTCAAAATCTTTCCATGTTATGTGAAGACAGAGAATTTTGTGTCAGAGTGGAGTGAATCCCTTTCCCGTCCTTTCAGTGGGTTGCACCATGTTGTATTTGTAAAGATTCAAATGTGTACATGCACCATTTACACTGTTTATCATGTAGTTGTATGAAGACGGCCATGTTTGGGTGCGACACCAGTGTATTATTTGTCTTAATGAAACCTCCCCATGCAGTCCCACTCAGTGGATATTTATACTTGGGTAAACATCTCTGAGTAAGAACATTTCTTTGAACTAATTTTAATCTAAATATAAAATCATGACAATAATTCCAAAAGTTGCAGCTTATGTGCCTTTAAATAGTAGAGTGCTAATATACGCTTACGTCATCTGCTGCTCTTATTTTGGTTCGGTAAAAAATTGGTAAATACGTGAATTCAAAAAACACACGATGTGAAGTGGCCAAAATTAGTTTAGATGTATTGCATGCCATCCCTGAAGAAGATAAAATGAATTCCAAATTAATACTTTAGCTCTCAAATATTCGTAAACAAGTTTTATTATTACACACGTTCACGGGCTCATAAATGTCCCAATATCGAGTATTATATTGTACCGGTATATCGACTTTTGACTATATATATCGTGAACTGGTCAAAATCTCATGGTACATACCCGTCGCTTGGGTGGTTCATTGCTTAATTAACGGTATGTCACGTGGACCCAACAGAGCAATGCAAGTGTGCCAAACTGTTAACGCGAACCCCATTGATTACAAGACAACATAACATATCGTCAGCGCCTATCTTATGTTCAATTATAGCTGCTTTGGCCGTTCTTTGAAGCAAGTGCGTACGAAATGATTGAACACCTGTTTTAAGTTTGAACTTAAATTTACTGCAGGCGTGTAACCTAAGACTATGTAGTCAACTTGTAAAATTGCTACGAACAACGCAGTACCAACACAAGCCATCAATTTGAGGTGGAAGGTCACGTTTATGATCACGTTCCCTAGTAATTCTCCCGAGAGTGAAAGCTGACAGTGCTGATTAGTTCGACTTCTCCGGAAAAAATGGTCCATAATGTCAGCAGGCCGAGAATCTTTGATAACTTTTAGTATTCAAGAAGCCATGTAGGCTTCACGGAAACAGTTTACTCCTTAGCAACTGATGTACAGCAGTTCGCTTCAATTACATTTTTCTGTTCTTACTAAAAGTGGGTTGTTTGAATCTGTAGACGGCACGTTCCCGTCTTATTCCTAAATTGAATAATCTTAGACGGATCAGAGGGCCATTTTCAAATCTCCCTCGTTTATAAAAACGCATTACATCATTAAAATCTTCAGTAGCTGTATTTTATGTGTATCCCATGTGGTTTAGTTCTGACTCGAGCGTGTGTGAAATGTCGTTTCTTGTTCTACACCCCCAAATCATGTCAAAGTGGCTTTGTGTTAAACTTTCCTACACGGCTTACTTGTGTGTAAATACGTTCAATGGAATTGTTGATAACTTGATTTCATTCATGACAATACTTCACTTTTCAACAATGAAATTCATTGCATATTAAATTCAGTGCGCATTCTCGCAAGCCAGTTTTTTTTTCCGTTTCATGAACCCAAGTCAAAAATCAGAACGGTTACGCGAGTAGCTGCTGCCGTAAAGAGGCTTGCGGTTTACGACGATGTCAATGCGAGGTATTGGTGGGACTTTTACTGTTTATTTTGACATTTCTTGAAGAGTAGAGTATATTTTGTACTGTTTTACTTTTAGTAAGTTTGCGTGTAAGTAAGTTATACCACTTTTACTTAAAGTACGTAAATGACTAAGTTCATGTGTGGGTTAGTGATGATTGTACTCAGATAGTTGCGTGCTCAGATCGAAAGAAAACGGCAGACGGTAGCCTCGCTTTGAAATTTAAAATCCAGGGAAGTGGTATATTGACTAGTTTCCGCAAGCCTTGCAACCGAGAGATAGAACGTACAAATTTCAATTGACAGCACACTTATTTGTCGAACTCTCTTAGATTCTGAATGTAATTAGGGTTTTTGTAGCCGCAGGCAAATTCCATTCGCATTAAAAAAGGGAAAATGCCGCTTTAATATCCGTCCAAGCGGCTTACCACATTAAGTTGGGAAATGCTATCACAGTCGACAGAGATTTTTATCGACTTTGAGTGAAACATTTTACAGTGGTCATAGAAATAGAGATTCAGTCGAAATTGTTGACAAGACATAACACAGGAAAGAAAAAAGTAAAATGATATTAATATCTAATTACTAATGACAGTTATAAACCGCCAAAAGCTGCTACAAAAAAGGCGCGGCTGTTCGGTAGTAAACGCAAGTGCCAAAGTAACAAAATTTGTCGTGATTTCTAGAGGTAGATGTCATCATGGCGCGCCAATACTGCGCTTTATTAGTAACAAAGCTAACCTGTATGTCTGCCCTATAAAAATTAAGTATTCGCAAGCTCGAAAATCCTCCTTTTTGCATCATTCAACATTTCATTGGAATCCACCATCAGTTTCAAAAAACGCCTTCGGGATTTTAATCAGCAACCCAGCGATTATCTTTCTCGATAAATGAAGTTCCCATGGTTACAAGACACCCGGAAGGGCGTACGCCGAACACTTATAACAATATCTGAGGCGGAAAGTAAGAGAACTACTAATCATACCATTCTTGACTGAACGAGAAGTCACGTTTTATTTATTAATGCGACGTAACAATTGTTACAGCGAAATCTGCCAGTGCGACAGAGTAGGCAAAAGTGACGGCTATAGGCGGCGCGCATTCTCATCAATTGTTCATGCAATGGCGTTGTTTCATTACATGAGTGGAGCCGCAAGCGGCATTTATGAGAACTCAAAGGAAATTTTTGCGAAAAGCGTTTTCATATATATATCTACACAACCTATAAAAATGTGACCGGTTTATCGAAACTAAGAAATCCGTAATTGAAAAAATTGGGAGTAGTACCGATGGGCAAATATAAAATGCATTTTACACTGAATAACAGTGGGGAGAAGAATTAAGTCAGATTCTCAAATACTTTTAGAAGAGCGTTATCGACATTTGGTATCTGGCGAAATAGGGATTTTGCACTATCGTGTGTCACTTCGGTGACGTAACACGATACGGCGAGGATACGGCGACAGAATTCGTTCCCGTAGAGAATTATGGTATCGCAGTCAAGAACGCCGACAAGTGTTCTACAATCTGTCATGGAAAAATTCAAGCCTTCTTTGTGAAGACTGGCCCTCAAACTCCACCCCCCCCCAACACCCCCTAACAGCACGTTTAGATTTGACGAACAGCGTGTTGTGCACTGTATAATTTAGCACAGAACACCAACCATTTCAAATCAGTCAAATTTGAGTCAAATCGTGTCTAGCGAGACAGACTGTAGCTTTTGACCCCCTGTCGCCGTCTAAGCACACGTATGTCGATTTAAATCAGTGTATTCTGAATAACATTATAGTTGAAAGTACCACAGCGGCTGCTCCTCCGAGCCCAGTTGGGGCTCGTTAACATTCCAGCGTATCCATCGACGCTCGACACTCGCTACCGAGCGTCTGGCTAGCTACTGGTAAACCTTCTTCAAGTACTGGCAGCAGTGACGGTGTCTTCGGTCGTCAGGTATCATTGGTGAAGATATACAAGTAACCATCTTGAGGTAAAAGGTGTTTGTCTTATCGCATATGTATAATGTTATGGCATGGACGACAGAATGCATGAATTTTTTTCTGGTTTCGTATTTAAGACATAGTCCTAGTGGCTAAAGAAGACTTGATGACAATCATAATAGCTTTTAAAGAAATGATGTTCCTTAGACTAACCATTCACATTATGTGATTGTAACACAGTTCTCATCTCGAAAGGCAAAAAAATGACATAACATCAAGCAATTCATCGCTGCAGTGTACGATTTCCAAACATTGAATCCTGCGCTTTGAACAATGTCTGGTACTAGGTATAGACGTGTGTACATGTGTGCTTCTGAAGGACATCTCAGCAACGTACACCCCAAAGCAGATTCCCGCCGTCTGTTACTACGCGTAGGTGTATATTCAGCATTAAAAGTCCATTCTACGATTTTGTTTCGACTCTTGAGTCTTGACATTTGGAGATATTTGCTATCTCGACGGAAATTTGTTGGTCGCGTCATCGGAAGCGTGTGAAGTCATTCGGTGTTTAATTTGACGCTC
Organism: Ptychodera flava; assembly: GCF_041260155.1. NCBI lineage: Eukaryota > Metazoa > Hemichordata > Enteropneusta > Ptychoderidae > Ptychodera > Ptychodera flava. The sequence goes on along the minus strand of NC_091948.1, from coordinate 19,076,936 downwards.
TCCCCTGACAGTTGCTTGTCGATGCAAGAACACTCCTGAGCAAAATGACAGTTGTACAATATCAAAAAGTATTATTACGCGGATCTTTTGACAACTCAGGGGAAGTCAGTTTCACCAGTTGTCAGAATTCTTATTTAGAATTATTTTTGGCGCCAAGGAAGATAGTTGTGCCAAGCGGTACATTCCGCTTGAAACGTGCAAGCGCGGGCGCGATATTTCTTCAACAGCTGTCGATCATATTTACAACTCAAGGGTAAGTACAATTCGTGGATACGGAGGCAGCCATCACTTGTCCCAAAATTCATGGCTATCTAACCCTAGCTCACATAGCAATTTCCATTCAGCTAGAAACCTCTTGGAGAATGCGATCACGTAGAAGGCCGTCTCCCTGAAACAGAAAATGATAACTTGTCAGAAACGTCTGGTACAAGGTTTGTCACGAAAGCTTGATCTTCACATTTTGTATTCAATTTTTTGAACGAATACCCATGAATAGAAATTTTGGGGGTAAAGCAGATTTTATCGTTTCTTTTGAAATCTTTCATGTGTCTTTACTCTTCTCCGCACTTTATTTTTGTCACAACTTGATCAGTGCGCCTTTAAACTCGATCGTAGGGCACGGAAAAAGCCACGCTTGCAAAAGCGTTTCAAATTGAATAGAATCTGATGTTCATGTACGTCAATTCGATTTTTTGTAGGAAAATACTACAACTTTATCATTTGGTTTCAGCTAGACTGCAGAGCTTACGCTGAAGTATTTTAATTATCCTATGAAGTAAACACTTTATACCGTAATGTCTGAAAGGGCGTACAAACGGAGAGCGACAAACAGCTTTGAAATCGCGAATTAAGTCTTCCAGGAAGCGACGACGAGCACATGAAGGAGAGGTCGACGCGTTTACGTAGAGATACTCTTCATATTTCAAAATTTGGGTACTTTCACTTTCAAAAGTAAAGAATCCTTTCTGATTTCGTCTGCATCACTCACTGAATTTTTCTCCGAGATGTCTTTTGCGATTTAGAGTATTCCTTTCAAGATCGGATAAATTGGCCCATCCTTCTTGCTTGCCAGGGCAGCTGGAGAACCTTAAATACCATTTACAGTCCTTAATTTTACCATTTATAAATACCATCAACCCGGTGACTCTTAAAATTGCTGCAATCAGAAAAGAAGTCATTGGAAACGCAGCAAGGGGGCACCATAATTTCTCATTATTTTTGAGTACTACGTTGATGCAGTAAATGATGGATTTCTTTTCGGACTCGTTTTTGCTTCGCATTTCTTTGGACTCTGCAGACGCAGATTTGTCCCCATTCAACGCTAGGCACTCAGTGGCACTCTCACCACCGGCGATGTGCGCGAAAAAAATTTCAACGTACATAACTTGAGATGTGAAACCGTGTTACGGCATACTCGCACTGTCATTCACAACTGCCCTTGTCACCGTCTTGGTGTGAAAAGCTCATCTGTGCGACCAATGAAGTGAAAAGACGCCTTCGGGATTGAATAGCAGATCAGTGTCGTCCCGCTACGTGTATCACATTACTTTCAATTACAGAAGAACGTCTGAATCGTGAAATAATGGCCTTCGTGACTTCGGAATATGCTTTCATTTTCCTACCGTTTAACTCAAACTTTTTTTGTATTGAAGAAGAATGCGTCCAGTCTCGGGGGCTGTTTTTTCGCACACTCAAATTGTTAGAACACTTTATTGGTATGCCGATGATGTCGAATAAAAAAGTTTTCACCATCATTTTTTCGTGAATATCGACGCTTTGCAGAGTTAACACAGGGTGTAGCGGGCATTTTGAACAATAAATATTAGTAAATTTGAAGGAATTTTGTAACCAAATCCAAAATTTTTCATGATGACCTCCAAATGTTATCCTTGATTAAGGAAGAGCATGATTTCAAATTCCCTGTAGGAAAGTGTGAGCGAACGCTTGAAAGTTCTTGTTTCAAGGCGCGCGTTACTTTCAGTGTTTCGCGCCTCGGGGAGATGTACTCCGACTCGCAAACTTTTACAATTCCTTTCTGATATACCACTTGTTGGGATTCATTTTAAAGGTCTTGGTGTAAGAAAACTTTTCACTGGCTTAGTTTTTCGAAAATTCGAAAATTTATTTTTCTCCATAGAGTTAACACAGGGATGGCGGCCATTTTGTATTTTAAATATCCGTAAATCTTGGGTTACTTGTTTCTCTATTAGCAAAATTTGCCGTGCCCCCGACTTTTTCTGTTGACTTTGAAAGAAAATGGTTGAACGATTCCTCAAGGAAAGTTTGAGCAAAAGTTTAAGTCTTTTACTTTCGAGGCGGGATACTATTATACCTTAAAAAATAAACGTAAAGTTCATTTCAACATGCCTTATGAAAGTAGAGTTGAGGCAGAATTGAATCTAGGCTGTATCCGTTTTACTAAAACAGACAGATGTTTGTCCTACGTCATCTGCACGTCAAACATTAACAGGTCGGAGGTTTAAACATAATCTTTTCTGTCAAACTGTTTCAACCGTTATCCTTTGAATGATCAAGAGAGGATTCAAGAGACGCGGTTATAACTAAAAAGAACACTTTTGTCTGGTGAACGGATAATAAGTGACGTAGCTATTACCGCACTCTTTCCTGCTGTTATGTCTCTCGAAAATACCAGGTTTTGGACTTCGTCGTTACCGTGACGAAGTCCATTGAATTTCCCGGCGATCAATATGTTAGTTTGATTTTAAACTTAACTGTTATAAATGGATAAACTCTGAGGACCTGTGCCTGCAAATGTCAGGATGTAAGTGGGACCAGCATAATGACTACTGCTCAAAGGCCGTCTTCAGACACTTTCAACTTGACAAGAGCATTGAGGGTCAACGTGAAATTTAACGATATGTCAATCTGCAAGATGCCTCACGTATATTCAGAATGACTTAGCTTCTGAGGGAATGTTCACATTGTCCGGTTGGTGTGATATATTTATTATATTTATTGCAAGTGTAGCTGCATCTTTTTGCATTTCATTTCGAATAAGACGGTTTGAAATCTTCACGAAGTGTCATCACAGAACGTTTTTCAAACGGTGGCGACGAAAACACAACTTAGATTTTAACAACTAAATAATTTCCGAGTTGCAACTCCATCATTGGCGCCGTATATATATACACATGTGTAAGCGCTTGCATTTTATCGACCAAAATCCATTACCAAGCATTGAAATAACGAAATTTTTAAAGACAATGTAGTGTAATAACGGGGATCCAAAACCTCTTTTGTCACATAAAATGCAAAAAAGATAGAGCTAATTGGGCTTTAAAACACTAAAAGTAAATATTTAAGCTTGTCGATAGCCACATTTTAAAATTTTTCAAGCCGTATTTTACAGATTAAACAAACTTTCCTTAATGTGCATAATCACTTCCGGGTTCCTGGTTGAGAATTATTTCTTCCTTCTCATTATTATTTTATTCTTTCTCCAGGTTATGGAAATATCCGTCAGTATTTCATTTTGGAAATTAGCTTTCTGTCAAAATAGTTATAAAATATGCAAAATGCAAGTCATTATGCACGCCTCGAGAATCATACGAGGGCAGAATTTGTTAACTACACTGCAACAATTTTGTACCGCAGGGGGTTGGAAATTCTCTATCGTGTCACACCGCGTTTAGTTTTCATACATCGGTAATATCAGGTCTCCTTAAGTTGGAGTGTAAAATCCCTTCGTATAATTTTGATACGGTAACGGTTCGGGTTTACGTATCGAAAACTAAGGACAGGTTCTAGACTACTTAAAATGATGGGAGTCTAACTATTCGAAGTCACGTTTCCATTCCTGAGAGTTCAACAATTGACCAGATTATTGCTTAATCATATCATAGCTTTGTCAATACCAGTGACTTTGTGATGTCATACCCTCAGATTATAACTGACAATGTATCCGATTATCCCTGCAGCATTGTGGCCCCAGATATTTTCTACTTCTACAAATTCACTGGCATAGCCAAAACTATAAAATAATAGCAATAATGCACCACCTCCAAGCCAATAATTTACTCAAGCAAACTTTGTAATTCTTTCGTCCATTATAGGCCGGGAGGGGATACATTATTGCTTAAATATATCCAGCCAATATCTTGTAAAAATCCAAAACTACACATATTTGGTAATATAGAATATATGATCATGTACATAAATATCGGAAGCAATGAATCTGTTGCTGAACATGCTCTTTTGGAAAACTGAACTCGTCCTTAGGACAATTATGGCAATGTGACGCTGTGACCTTACACTTACAAAATGCCGCCAATAGATGAAAAAGACAAAAGGCTGATTCAATAAAAATGAAACGTTTTTAACTAGAACACGTTTGGAGAGGCTTTATTCGACCTTATTGTTATAGAACAGGGTTTAAAATCATTCACGGGATAGAGCCTTTAAAGCTTCATGAAAGCAAGTGGGGATTCTGTCAAAGAGGGACTCTTTCGAATCGATTTCGCAAAGGAATACACACGTGATGTCATAAACTTGGAGAAAAAACCGTGATGGTACGAGCTATCGGCTTCTGGTGACTGTAACCTCAATCTCCGGCACCGCAGTACGGTATTAACATAAACCGGGTATTTGATAGCCAGATGTGAAATAAGATCTGTTCCCGTGTTTTGTAAGAGTAGCCTGAGTCTATGTCAGACTGACTGACTGACTTGGAGAGGGCTGAGTGGCGTAACATAATTGTCTCATTTTCTCGTGGGTTTACATAGATCGGATTAAAATTAAATCGTATTGCTGAATTACTAGTATCTAATAGATCCACACGGGGAGTTCTTTGCCTCCATTGCACACTGGGTTGAATGAAGTCACGATCTTGTGCAGTTTCAGACACAGATTTCGGTCTTCGTACATTTTCTTTCAATTCGGATGGCGCACTTCCATACGAAACCTACACATCTCACAACCTTCGAACTCTTTTAGGCACAGCAAATTTTTGTCAAACTTGGGGAAAACTCATTGAAGGACCTGTGTGCAAAATTACAGCAGGGAAATTAGCTCCGTGTACGGATTTTCTGTTCAATACTCAGATTAGTTAATCAAATTATCGTGAAAAATTTCTTTTAACTTGAAAGTAAAAAAAAAGACTTGGGTAAAAAGTTTTAATCGCTTAGCTGTCAACCTGAATGACATTAAAGGTATATTAACAAATTGGTTGCCTAATTCAAAAACCTGAAAAGAAGTAAGTAGTTCACAGGCAACTCCAACAGGGATGAATAACCTAATTTACATAATGATCCTAATTACGTGACTTCAGATGCACCTTATCGTGAACACCATTTTAGATACAATGATGCAGACAATGATGCGATAAGTCAACCATCTTTCGTCAATAGAATTTTCTAGGGCCTAGGTTTCAAAAAATGTAAGTGATTCCCTGGTATGCGATGCCGTGATATTAACTTGAAATTTCACTACCTTTGTAGTTGAACATGTTCATTTCGTGTCTAATATACTGGTTGTTTGTAACATGTTTTATCGAGCTAGTGTGCTTTGTAAATCCCTTTTCTGCCACTTTCAACTAAACCCGTTTATGTAAGTGCGCATGGTGATGCACCGGTAGTTTTCAACCGTACCATATCTGTGTTGGAGTTCGAAATCAATAATTAATAAATAAATAGAAAACTCGTTTTGGCTGAAGGTATCAAATGGAGATGGCCGTTACTCAAGTCGGATTGAAACATTTTTACAAAACGCACAATTATAGTGGATTTTTATACACATCATGACCATAAATTTTTTACTTGGATGAGAACAATGCAGTATTGATGGCTTTGTACGTAGCTTTCGGGTTCTTTGGTCTTTCTTTACGTGTATCACCAAGCACACACGAGTTCTTTTCGTTCTGCCAAGTTTTTTTGAATTACTCGAAAAATGAGTATCTATAGTTTCTTGACCCGGGGTAGTAGTTTGAAGAGACACATCGTTATCGATAGATCAAGTGAGGCTGTGAGCATATTAAAATGTTTCAACACATCTATCAGGCTACCACAGAAAAATTGTGCTCAACTTTAATTGGGTGATTTATATTCATTTTCACCTTTTGAGCATCTCAAAGCATCGCATGCGAATCTAAGATGGCGCGTAATTGTCTTTTTCATCAAAGGAATTGCAGTTTCTGTACATCACTCGACTGGATAATTTCTCAGTTGCATTCTAGGATGGTCAGCAACCTGAGAGAGACAGTTGGTAGCCAGGGTATGTTATACGAGGATAGCCCCGTCGAGAATTAGCTCTCTGACCTTAGAGTTTTTAGACAAATGTAGTAATGCTTGTTTGACATGAACTTGGAAGTGAAACGTATGAACTTAGAACATAGTCTGCTTCAGAAAAAAAAGGCGACTATAAGTAGTGGTGTGGTAATTTTTCTGCATTCTGCCGTTATCTGTGGTGTCATATGACCAATCACGACCGCACGAAAGGCTGATACGCCAATCACGACGACAGGCTTGGATTTACGCATGAAAAGCATTGAGGGCGCTAATTTCCTCACCGGTGCAAATATAGCATCAGCACGGAATCACTTGTAGCGATTTTGAAGACAGAATATTACCAGCAGCAATATACATGGCAGAAAATGCAACAAGAATCAGTCTGAACAGCGGCCTGTTTACGCAGCGGAATCCTCTACCGTGAAGTTGCACACTATATAGGCCCTATAGGGGCAGAGTCTCCCATGGCCGCAGAACATGCCACTATAATCCCAGACAGGTCTCTTTAAATTGCTGGCCATGGTGTAACATACCGAACATTGTTTACATGCTGCAAAGCGAAAAGAGTCGTAGCCTTTGGTAATATTATAATGATATGATCCTTGTTCTTAAAAAGTATATTTTCTCCTTCTCCTCGTGACTTTCTTAAAGTATGTTGAAATACAGAGTATTAGCCTTGTAAATGATATGAACTGCGTACAATATGCAAATATCTTGTTTAAGAGTGAATTCTAACAGTAAATCCATCTGAAGTTCTAACTTCATCCCAACTGACTGTGATGGTGGACGATAACATTTTACATTCCGTTATCGATATAGAGGCTGTGTTAACAGGTACAAAACTGGTCACTTCGACATGACCTTGAGAGCAGAATACCAACTTGCACTTCACAAACAGAGCAAAGATTATTGAAAATACATCAAGAGTTCCAAAGTACATATAGTCAGTGCATCAGGATGACGGTGCTTGGAAGTCAAAAAGACGTTCCTTGTACCTGCGACACAAATACAATGATATATGTTGTACACTTGTACCGACGGATCACAGATGTTGGCTGCTCAGATCGCTGGTAAACTCGTCATCGAGGCGAACTACCGCGTTGGGTAGCATCAGTGTCACGTTACGACATACCAAAGAGTTACGCTACTGGTCATTTAACATCAATCTCTCGGCAGGCAGTCATGCAACGAGAATTTATTACCACCAGAAGTTCCTCTTGCGAAAATCACCTAGGCATCGCCTTGTTATGTCTTGTGGTGACGCGAAACTATCTTTCCGTCAGCGTTCTCCGATTGCGTGCGTCGCTATGACTTCCATACAGATGTGCGAATCAATCGGAAGTAATGTGGAGCAATTGGGTCTACAGGTGTCTCTAAATTCAACAATCACCTGTAATGTTAGAGACGACTGAGTGAAAACGACAAAAGAAACGTGTTTTGGATGAGTAATCCTGCAACACCTGAATATCCTCAGTTTTGGGTGATTGTGCGATAGGAATGCCTTCTAGTAGAATAAACACGTTATGAATTTTCACACATGTGAAAATGTGTTTCAAAGATCTGTTTCTTCAAAGTTATCATTTCAACCAACGTCTGACTGCATTGTTTAGATCACGTAGCCAGCGGGGCAAACCTGTGAAAATAGACCAATTGAAGCTCATTTGCACCGTCTAGATGCTGATTGTACTAGACTGTAGTAAAAAAGTGGGGAGAGTTTTCCTTCAAATACAAACGCTGCGTAAATCAAACTCTGACACTCGCAGACCGCAAGATTAAAGGCAAGATTGTTAACTTTTAGTGCCAGTGTGTTCATTGGCATTTTCCCGGCGAGAGCAATAACTGGAGTGTTGTCACGATAAAAAGAAAAAAATTTATTGATAGTAATGTTCGTGCCATTCATCAATATTGCATATTTTTGATGAAGAAACGCACGTACACGTACACTGTGAGCTGCAGACCATTGAATTTAAGTGTGGATTAGATCGTAAGAACTGATGACGGCATGAATCGAGTATTACTGTAACATTGAAGTAGCTATTCTTGACGAGTGATTCACATATTTGCCTGGACGGAAAGCGACAAAACAGACCCAAGTAATGACACATTAACTTCTCTAAATCAACTTCCGTGAACAAAATTACCAAGACACAATTCATAACCCAGATCTTGCCGCACCTTTGTAACTGGACATGAAAAATTAATAACATAATCTCGCCACGGAATAATATTTCAGATTTTTGTTGTTGCCCACGCTTGTTGCCAACGCACTTCAAAATGCATATAAATTTTGACAATTTTTAAAAGCTGAAATTTGCATTGTTTTTATATTCGACATTGTTTTAACTTTAGACAAAGGTCACAGTTAAGGTAAAGGGCGACGAATTCGGACGCGCACGCGCTTTAGAACGTTTCTGCGCAGATTTAACTCCAGCCTGCCGCAAATGGGTTATTTTGTAGCGCATGTATTTAACATCACCTGTCATTGTTGAAATAGCGCTTTTACCTAATTTTTTGACCCAGTCTCTTAGAAATACATGTGACCTATAACCTTGTCATATTTTGACCCCCTAGGAAGCTGGTTTTTATTCAATATTAGCGAAAAATTAACATTTCTCTCCCATTTACATGGCGCATATTACCAATTCACCTGGAGATGTTGTAAAAAGTAGCGTGGTGACACCCTTTATTAAAGTGTAAACTAATGGTATTATATCAGGATTTTATTCGCCAAGTTTGGTCAAATTGACACTATTCAAAGCGACAGGAAGAAAGTTCGAAAATTATGTAGTGATTTAATTTCGATATCGTCATTTTGTAATCGATACTGATGTTAAAATTTCTTTACAAACATCATGAAAACTATAGATTCGATAGATATGGATCTTAAGTCTTGGTATTTATTAAAATTATCTCATTTGCTAAGCTTTTTATAATTGCTTTCTTTAGTTTAAGTGAATTATATCATTTTTATATATTTCTAACGACGCCATTTTAACGTCCGTTTCCATGGAAACGAGCGTGGTGACCCCCATTTTTTATTTCATTTTTGCACTTGCACAACTTACGAGAATATTTGTGCAAAGTTTCAAAAAAATGACACCACAACCTAATTTTGACGTAATTCGTAGTACTTCACCTTAAGCAAATTGCGACTTTCCGGAGCAATAACTAAAACATAGTCACATGCACAACGTGGCCGGTAGGTTTTGTCTTGCCTGATACAAAAAAATTGTGACAGTCACGAACTGTTTATAAGTATGCCATTATGCAAATATTTAAAACCTATTAACACCATGATAAGGATCTTCTCCTACCAACTGCCTTGCGTCCCCTCCCCCCGAGATAATTCCTGCACAGTAAATACCGTGCACTATGATGTTTATTTTTACCTCAAGCATAGAGTGGAAAAACCTGCCGCCAGTCACGATTTGTCATGAAACTGCCTTATGAGAGTTTAACGAGCAACTAGTTGGTATCAAGTTCAAGTGGTTACTGAACACTAGTCAAGTTACCTTTTTTGAAACTTTGTAAATTTGAAATGATGTTTTCCTTGTGGACATTGTCTCTTCCTCTGAATATTGATATGAGTAACGGAGCTTTATTTCGCTCGCATTGTGGCAATTGTGCGCTTTTTACGACCGTAAAACCCTATGAAAGTACCCCGGTGGGATACCGAGCTCTATGAATTGTGGAAAGTAATGAAGTCTGTCATCATTTTTAACATTTTACAGGACACTTACTGCCTAACACGAGTTGGCTCATTCGTCATCAATGTTCCAGGGTCACTAACAGGGTGCTTCGATAGACCACTAGCCCTTCAGAGGGAAGTACAGAAAGAAGAGAAAAAAATATTTCTGGACTGAAATTTTCAACTTTATCAGTTTTGAAACCTTTGCAAGAAATATTTAAAAGCATACAAGCTCAGCCTTCTCAAAAATAATACGTCAAAACTCGGAGAAAGAAAACAGATTGAATATCTTTCTTCAGACCACACCCAACGAGCTAATGGAGCAGCTCCTAAGATAGCTTTCAGGCTGAAACTTCAAATCTGGCGATTGTATTACATTCATCAAATATTTACAAACGCAACAACTCTTGCGGGTAGTAGTAAAAACATCTCTAGATTAACGCACCATAACCAATCTTCCCATTCTCTGTATTCTGTGATTTTCTCCACGATGTCGTTCAGCATACGTAATATTGTCTGTAATAAAGTGGTGATCTTTAGATCTGTGCTTGTCTAATATCACGAAATTCAAGAAAAGTCTTCTAACAATATGCTTCGCTTATATATATGTATATCGCTTATATATATGTATATATATATATAAATATATATATATATATATATATATATATATATATATATATATATATATATATATATATATAACCATAATGATATTTATCAATCATAATTAATCAATCAATTTTTTAATCAATGACCTATAATTAAGCTACTAATCACCTATCGCAGTGTCGTTTTGCCAGCGATATTGAGTCTAAGATGTTCTTGAAATTCGATTGTAGGTGACCTTCTGAAAGTGAAAAAAGCATTGCTTAATAAATGCTCCTCGGGGATATAATGTGACTTAAATTTTTACACTAATTTTGATCTACCGCTTATGTAAACTCACTTTGAAGCTCTTTGATTAAATATAATTTTCGCAATCTCATTTTTGTGAAAATCGAATATTTCAATTTTTCCTAAAGAGTTAACCAAACGATGGCGGCCATTTTGAATTTTAAATCTCGGTATTAAAATTTAAACATAGACCCTAGAGACAGTCTATGATTTAAGGTAAGTTGTGTCTCTAATATGTGCACGGTGGCCCATGATTTTTATTTTGAAAGAGAGCGGTTTAAAGTTTCTTTTGGAAAGTTTGAGCAAAAATTTAAGTCTTTTGCTTTTCCATGCGCGCTCTACCTTAATGAGTATCTGTTGTTTGTTTCTAGAGATACCATCTGTTCTCCACTGAGATCATCAATGCTGGTTTCCGGATCTACAGCTCCTTACCTATGCAGGGGCTGAACCCAGGATCTGATGCTTCCTCCATCTGCACTTCTGTAGAGAAAAGTTGGTAAAATCGTTTAGTGACTATTTTGCATCTCAGTTAACTAATGAAAAGTGAATGCAACTGTTTCCATGGCGACAACGAGACTGTCATATTGCGCGAAATTGCCGCTTTCATCTGTTGTGTGTTAACGTTCTTCCCACGTGTCCAGCGTTCGTTCATGTAGGTCACATATTGTTACTCGATACATTTTCTGCCATCATTCAAACGGGATGGTTTCTGTAATGGCTTACGCATCTCCTGGCATCATGTTTCGATGGTTTATAGGCACAAAAACACAAGATCCAGTTTTCCACTGATGCGCGATTCTCAGCTTCCATTCCTGAAATTTTTCGATAAGTATTGATTGTTACCCAATTATCACCGACTTTACGGACTTATGTCCCCTCAAGTTTTGAATTTGTGAAAAGGTACTTTTTTACATCAGAATGAAGGCACTTGAAATTCTGTCACTCAAAGAAATCAAGCCATCTTAATGAGATCAAGGTAGTAGATAGGCACTTAGTCTATAAAAATAACCGTATAACGAGATGATCTTTGAACTTCATAACGAACTCAAAAGTGGGCACACAGCACTCCAAAAGCGTCTGTATCCTCATTAGTGTCGGTTTGGGGGTTGTAATCGTTTTGATGTCAATATTTTAAAAATTGGTTCCCCTTCAAGCTGAAATTAAACGGCAAAAGATGTAAAGGCTGCATCTGGCTTTTTGTATATTTTGATTGCTCCGGATCAAATTGATAATGAGATAGTGGTAACATTTTTTCTGAATCTCTGAAGAAGCATTATATACTTCAATAAAGAACGTGACCACAGTAAAAAGAGGTACGGGATAGTATTGGCATCGATCATGTTACTACAACGGCTGTTTTCCTTTACCGTTGAATTAATCTGACTGTTCCTACATTAACATAATGAACTGTTCAAAATGAATTAAAATATCTTTGAAAGTTTCAAGGGGGTTGAAAGGCGCGGTGGCTTTTTTAAAAATTGCGGAAAGCTACTTTGTCACACAAAGTACAAAGCTCTGTGGACCTTGTAGATAATAGTTTCTCAATGTCATTAACTCAAGTGAGTGAAGGTTAGGGTCATTATCAGGATAGGGGTCGGACCCCAAAGGAAAACCGTTTTACTTAGTTTTCACTTCTTGGTTCACATTAGAGATCTGAACAGATCATTCTGGTGTTTGTACACGCCGGTCGATGCACAGAGCGTCAGGATTCATTCGAAGTTCAGACAACTGGTAAACACAAATAAACAAAACATCTATTCTTCCCACATCGACTGTGCAGAGCTTTTCTTTTTCTCTCGATGGTTCAGTTCGAGTGAAATTTATCTTCTCTTCTGAAGCTCTTCCTTTGTCAAAAGTCGTTCGGGAGCATTTTGTTTTTTGCGGAGAAAGGGGGCGAGAGGGTCGATGGAACTTGAGCTACAAATGGAATACAAAAAGTGACCTCCTCCAAATTAAGTTTCTAAAATGTCTCACCCCTAATTAATCGTAAAATGTGATCCCCAAAAGGTTTTTATCTGATTTGATTGATTAACCCTTTGCACCCTAATAAGGCACTGGGGTGAAAATGGTGACCATTCAAAAGTATCTGTAAGAAAACGTGTCCCCTCTCCTGCGAGTCACTGTATTATCAGTATTATCTTATTTGACATATATTTTTTCATTTTACCTTTGACCTTTCAAAGAATACTTTTTAACCTTTGCAAATCACTGGGGTGATATTAAAATATCACATTTGTTGTTCACATCTGCTCTTTCAAACACCCCCCTTTTCTCATCACGAACATTTATATCAATTGTCAAACATTTATAAAAGCACAGATTTAGCTAGTTTTGTACTGGGTAAAATATTCATAGTTTTCTCCGACTACAATGTAAAGTGAATCAACATTTCGGTGAAATTCCAAAATCAAATTTCTTGCACAGGCACATGCACTTGTAACAACCCTAGTCTAATCAAGTACATTGATATCAATTATCAAGCATCTGTAAATACAGATTTAGTTAGTTTTATATTGGAAAAATATTGTTCCTAGTTTTCTCATAGACTACCATGTACAGTGAATCAACATTTCAGTGTAATTCCAAAATCAAATTTCTTGTACACATATGCACTTGACAATGTAATCACACTCTTCTCACCAAGGACATTTATATCAATTATCAAACATCTCTAAATACACAGATGTTGCCAGTTTTATATTGGCAAAAACTGTTCATTGTATCTCAAAGGCTTACATGTACTGTGTGTCAACATTTTTGGTGAAATTCCGAATTCAAATTTCTTGTACATAAATGTACTTGTAACCTCCCTAATCTTATCGAGTAGATTTATATCAATTATCAAACGACTATACATACACAGATATTGGTAGTTTTAAATTGGAAAAAAATGTTCACAGTTTGCTCATACTCCCAAAGACAAAAAGTAGGAGCATCTATATAGTCCCAATATCTTATCTTGTATTGATACACAGTCACTGGCACACCATTGTCCTCCAACTTGTGAGGGAATGGTCATCGGTCAATGTGAGTCATCAGAACCGAGTAGTACGAAAGATGCAGTTTACTTTTGAGAACCTGACAGTCTGTCAAAGTGACTCGTCAGAATAGCTGATTGAAAAAGCACTTGTCCCATTGGTTTTCTTATTTACATTTGTTAATCCTGATTGTTTAAACGTGATACCATGTAATTACAAAGTCCAAAAATCTTTGCAAACACTTTATATGACACTTTAATTTTAAAAATTGGAGCTATTTTCCATAGTATTCAAAGTTTTATAACAGTTATATCGTGAACATCATGACACTTGTTTCTCTTGGTCAACTTGAAAGTTTTATTTTTGTGATCAAAAGTTCTCTTTTCTTCTTGTTATCACCTGTTCAGGCAGAATAAAGCCATGTTCATATTCTGTTTGTATACTTTTTGGTCAATTCTGTGGGATTTTTTTCCATAACTCCAAACAAACCTTCGTAAAATGGACCCCAATCATTGATTGTAAAATTTGATCCCAAAAAGCGTTTTTTATAAAAGACACTCCCTCGATTTCCACCTGTACCCCCTCCCCGTAAAAAAACGAATGCTCCGTTACCACGGTACGTGCACTGTTTCCAGAGTCAGTTAGCCTCAAAGGTATAGCTAATGCGAACAATGTTGATTTTGCTCGTAATTGCGATGCAAATTTGTTGTGCGGTAGGTGTTTGTGATATTTATAAATCTTAATATCGGGAATACAGTAGACACTCAAAGTAACAGTTTAAATACCTCAGTTCTATATCATAAATTCCGACAAATGCTGGTGCATAGCCCATGAACGTCAGTCATTTTTGAGACTTCCAAGAAGCTGGTTTGAATCCAGTCAAGAAGTTCGCCATTTTTTATCACACGATTCCGTATAGCTGTTACCACATCTAGCATTATGTTTCACATGACATACCGATAGGCTTACATATAGTTGTAGCCTGTGATCCCATCCATGACATATCATGGTGCATGATACACTCTTAAGTCTCGGGCTTTGCACGGCGTCATACATAGGCAAATTTATCATTTAGAGGTCCTCTGGTGCTGACAAATTAATTCATTTTCATCGAAAACTGCAGAATTTCTGTTTGAAACGACCACTTACACAATATGTAAGGGTATTCTTTTGATTTTTTCCATTTTCCCCATCTTTTTGACATGTGTGACGCACATGTCAGATCAAGGAAATCTCCATATTACCGAAGTAAATTCATGTGCTGAATACAGCGATAGCTTTGGTTATTTGAACATGTGCGGCTTTAAATCTTTACAGAGTGACTTAATTTGATTCGACACAAGCATTTAATGAATTTTTTCTTAACATTTTTCTGTATCTTAGGGACCGTTCAGTTTTTACGGCTGGGGGGGGCCGGCAAAATCCAGGGGGGGGTCATCATAATTTTGGAATCCAAGAAGGGGGGGTCATCACTTTTTCACTGGTAGGAAAGGGGGGGTCACCACATTTTCAAAAACATAATACCTACAATAAAGTCCACTTTATGCCATGGCCATGATTGACCCTCTTTACCGGCGGGCCGCCTTCGGCGGCCCAATACAATAAATATACTTCATGTATTACCATGACCCTCTTAGCGGGCAGACGCTTTGGCGGCCCACTCCAATTAGGTTTACTTCATGCAATGGCCATGATCGACCCTCTTTACCGGCGGGCCGCCTGCGGCGGCCCACTACAATAATTGACTTTATTGTAATACCCCATGACCATCTTAACGGCCGGACGCCTTCAGCGGCCCTGTTCAGTAAAGTTTACTTCATGCAATGGCCATGATCGACCCTCTTTTTACCAGTGGGCCACCTTTGGTTGCCCACTAGAATAAAGTTGACTTTACGTAATGATCCATGACCCTCTTAACCGGAGGGCTGCCTTTGGCGAACCACTCCAATAAAGTTTACTTTATACAATGTCCGTGGACATAAGTTGTCTATGGAAATGAAGTTAAAAATTGCCTTACAGTCGTCCTAATTAACAGACGTTTGCATGGATGTGGCTGAGAAGTTTGTACACTGGCATCTCTGCTACACGAATAAAGTGCGCCGCGTACCAGAGTTCAAATCCAAACCGTGCGGGTAAATTTGACATATGGGTTTTGGTTATTTTTCAGTGTGGGGGGGGGTCATCAAATTTTTTCGTCTGACAAAGGGGGGGTCATCATTTTTTCGCGAAAAATGCAGGGGGGTCATCATTTTTTTGAACACCGGCGACAAGATTTTGCCGCCCCCCCCCGGCCGTAAAAACTGAACGGTCCCTTAGATCGTTCTTCAGCATGTGGACAGACGACGCTTTTTGTAAGTCGAGGCTTATCTTTTGAGAGGTGTAGCATTTTGCTAAACACACAAACACAGACTGTCGTTTTGTTGAGTTGCCAGAGTAAGCGTAGCTCACAGTGAAGAAGAATACATTAGTATTCCGAGTCGATATACGCATTACAGGTCGTAACAAATAAGCTTATACGCGCAGCTTTGATAAAATGCCATTTCCGCGAGCGGAATTCAAGTGAAACCGAACCAGAGTCGAAAAAGAAAATCCCACCAAATTACATCGCTTCCTTCATTTTACTGTTTTCTCTTTATGTAAGATCAAACTTTAGGTTTGAAATAGCAAATTCTGAAAGAGATCGAAATGATTACTCTATTTTTGGGATGTGACTAAATTCTGTTGACGTGAGGATGGTCTGCGATACCAGGTGCAAATATGACAGTTGTGCTAATGTAAGCAGAAGAATTCACTGAAGTGATGAGAATCTCTTTGATTTTGTCATGTTTCATAAGTATTTATTAGATGGCTGTCCATTCTTCGGAGCAGAAAGCATACATGCTGCGTCCACTTCTCGACTGCAGCGAAGGCGCTGTCTGACGCAGCTTTTCAAACACATCTGCACGTAATTGTGTGTAATATATGGAGTAATTTAACACAACGGTACATTGTGCCCCACGGAAATTGGCACACACAATTTCGTTCGAAGCTGACAAATGTAAACAGGGTCAGCGATACCCATTATTTCAAAACACGTTTCGTCTGACCCGATGCTTGATCTCAACATACTCGGCTCTTATGTCTGGAGAAAGAGGCGTTCGGGAAAAGATTGCAGACAACAGTGTGGATGCCGGGATACAGTGATACATCAGAGTAATCTATGGTGTTGATAATACATCGGGGAAGATATACAGCAGGCGATGGCTTGAAGGGGGAAATGTAGATATGTTTGTCGACACACTCATAATTTTCGATGTTCTGTTAGGAGCTCTGAATACTGATTGAACGAAAGCCCGCAGAATTTCTACGTGAATTTTACACAGGTCTGATTTGTGAGATCGATTTGATATTGCTCCTAGTCCATAGTATCCTCTTTCATTTATAGATAACTTTTACATTCATTTCCCTCCTTGAAATTAGCATTTCATTGTAATGAGTGATATCCGAGTCGCTAACCGTCTCCAAATAAAAAACCCAGAAAACTTCATAGTATTTTGTCTGAAGATAAGGTGCTTAGAAGAATACCACGTATAGCGAATGTTCCAGCCTTCAATTTTACTTTCGAGTCAATTTAAAAAATCGGATTTTCTTGATATAACATTTTCATGTGATCGACATTAAGATATTTAAACAGAAACCGTATCAAACACATGTGATCAGGATTCTTTTACGACTTCTTAAAATAGCCAAAATTACAAGTATAAAAATTAATTATTTTTACCTCCTCCATGTCCGATCGAGAATATTAAAATCAAGGACCTTTACGAAGAGCCATAGAAATTGCTTAATCATCCGTTCTTGGAATAAATTATGAGGAAGTGATACCGAGTTCATCCAGCGTAATTCTATGGAACGACTCGTAGATTTTTACACACCAAACACACTGTTGATAGTAAATCGAAGTTATGATGGGAAATCTAAGGTGTCGTCAAAATCTTGGAAATTTTAGAAGTTTGCACTTTCAATTAAATAATACATGAGGCAGACGTCTTTCTTCATTTGTAGCACACGCATTCATTTGGCGCCTTCGCCTCTTAGTATATGGCACGTTTTTCAAATGTTTTTCAATACCTGTGAAAAGAAAGCTACGGCGGGGATACTTTCAAAAGCCCCAGCACCATGCTCATGACTGTTAATTTATTTGACATTGATTATTCTTAAAAACAAATCAAGGACTGTCACAATCGACCGACACCTATGATAAATATCAACATTTAATCTGAAAGTGATGTCAGATGTTGGGAAAGGAATGAGCATATCCGTCACACACTTTTTGCGCCGTCATCATTTGCATTGTACCTCATACTAGAAAGTCGCCCCACTCTGAAGGCAGATCTAGCCTAATTGATTCTATCTAATTCTGTGTTTGTAACAGTAATCTGAAAGCCTTGAATTTTGTCAAATTTAATGTATTCAACCGAGGGAATTAAAAAAACAAACCGCGAGGACATTAGTCGCAGTGAAATTCGATTTTGCTAATTTGAATTATGTTACAGTTCGACAGACAACCGTGGAATCACTTTGCCATCACCGTCTTCTCCAATGCATTTCAACGTTCAAGCAAGGCAAGATGTATAAGCACACAGACTCCACTTGGTAATACAAACTCCTTTTAATCCTGCAACTTGTACAAGTGGATGTCACTTTTGTAAACTCCAAATCTGTTCAAAACATGTGATTTATCGCGATAAGGCGACGAATAAGGCGCAAATAGTTTGTGCAATATTTGTTACTACGCAGGTGCGCAAACACCGTGCGTTGACCGACAATAACTATTGGCGCTTTGGTGCCGACATGAGGGATTAAAAGTAGGAACAGACAGATCGATAGTCGAACATAGAATTTGCTCGAATGACTTCAGGTAGAACGCGCCTCAGGGACTGATAGTCAAACTCTCAAATTTCGACAATTCTTTTCTGATCTACAACTTGTTTGGGCTCATTTTAAAGCTCTTGGAGTAAGAAACGTTTTTGCCATCTTAGTTTGTCGAAATCAAATTTTTAATTTTCTCCATAGAGTTAACACAGAGATGGTGACCATTTTGAATTTCAGATATCGGTAAATCTTGGGTTATTTATTTCTCTGCATGGTACTCTCGATGTTTATTTTTTATTTTGAAAGAGAATAGTTGAAAGATTTTTGAGGAAAGTTTGAGCAAAAGTCTAAGTCTGTCACTTTGGAGGCGCGAACTAACACACCTTTCCTTTGAAAGATACGTACCTTTCCTTTGAAAGATACGTAAAAAGTGTTAACCACCAAGCCAGAAACGTCTCATGTATCGAGAATTTGAGGGTATATTCTTTGATTGACAGTTTTCCTCGCCCGTTTAATTTTTATTCGTCATTTTATGAAATTTGTATGCAAGATAGATACTAATGCTGTGTTAAAGTCAACATTTATGAAAACCACTGCAAGAACGAAAGAAACTCCTCATTTCCGAGCGTTTTACGAATAAAACAGTTCAAAACTTCAACATAAAAGAGGGTCATAAAGTGACGAAAGTCGATGTGTCATTGAAATGAACAAAACAGAAACGGCTACAGAGTCTGATGTGCACTGCATTGCCTCTTCTTTTTTCTCACATCTCTCGCATGACAAGATTTAATTTCGTATATTTTATTTCGTATATTTTATCTGAACAGTCTCATAGCATTCAATCTTTCCTAATTTTACAGCCAATATTCTGTCTCCACTGATGAAATTGCTCTCAATTTATCTCGTCTCTTATTTAATCCTTGGTTATTGCTTGTAATTGTCGGGGACAATGGCGGCCATTAAAACAGATAGACATAGTTAATAATCAGAATGTCTGCATGTCACAAAGAGCAGGTTTAAGTTGATGAACGGTGCATACGCTAAATTACCGTTCATGGCTTATGACGTACAGATGTAGATGACACTCCAATATAATAGCGGCCTCATGGCATCTCACATACCATATCACATCATCATGGGACGCTGTGTCTGCGTCTTGGACACAAAGTACATTTAAAGTTCTATAATTTGTTTTATTTGTGAAAAGGAATATCTTTCCGAGAACGCGCTGTCATTTCCTGACGGGTAATGCCGTTCTAGATAGCGGTGATCTGAAAAATCTTAGAAGACAAGAATCTGGTGATAGTTTTGATTTCGCGTCACGGGTTGACCTCTTCGGGGTCAAAACAACCATAGATGTTATCGTTTTCCTCTCATAATTCTGTTGGGACGGCGAGATCCACATGGTAAGCCACACTTCCCTCTGTCCAAGCCAAATGTTGACGAAATGATTCGTTGGATTAGTCATGGGCTGTGCCTATAGTCGCTATTTCCCGCCAAGGAAATGGACCTGTCGTCTTACTCAAATACAGAGGTCAAGAATCGCATTTTTCTGCCGAGTATCTCCCTTCTTGGCAGAGAGTGTCAAAAAGTAAGTGATCGGTACAAACACAAACTTTGGTACTTGCACGACATCCATCATCACAGTGTGGTTATTATTTGAACCACGAATGTGGAAGATATCTGAACGGACAACCGATCGGGTTCTGAAGCTTATCAAAAGGGGGGTTGAATGTGCGATGATATTATAAGTCACAGCGTTATTGTAACGAGCCTATTAAAGTACATATCAAAGCGCAAGCAAAACCGCAAAAAGTCCGGACACGAAACAAAATCTAGAGTCGTCTAGAAACATCACGTACTGTACGGTAGCTTTATTTTATCTTAGCGACATGTGAACAGCCGTAATATACCAAACAGAGCTAACATTTACAGATTGAATAGTTTAGCAGGACCCTCGCAATCAGAACAAGGGCACTGTATAGACTCCTTTTCTAACCCTAGGCTTTCTTTCTTTCGTTAACAAATCGTCTGTGATAGCATCAGACAATTCCTGTTATTAATATCTCCGTGATCATGGTAGTAGATCAATTTTTTGTCACTGTGACACATTAATACGTTACACACCTGCGCATTGTCATAAATGATTTTTGTCCTCAATAGAGACGGACCTGAAAGGTCTTCCGTGTGGCCAAAGGTCAGATTACTCTGGGCCTTTGCACAATCGAAGAATATGCGACAATCAGAGTGATTTCGTTCGCTTGATTATTACTGTCATGGCGGGGGACTTTGTCATCGATTGCTATGTAAGAAGGAAGTATTGGTATGATCATGCATGTGTACGTAGGCTGTAGTTTACTCACATTAAGTTCGGAGATTAGGGGAAGTAAAATCGGAGCATAAAGGCAGAGACGCATCGCTACTAGTACTTTGTGTTCGAGTGTTCGGCGATTGTAATGGTAACACCGGAATAAGAAAGATTCGTTACGGGTAAGCAGTCGCGGTCCCTGGGTGCTGATTGGATTAATGATGTCAAGCGACGTGGCCGCTGCAATAACTAGCAAATAATCTCAGCAACTGTGAAGCAATCAGCGTACACCGACCATTGTGGGATTTCTCCCGGAGATCCTGTGAAGGTTCAACAAACGTCTGTTTCGTGTAGAATATAATGTCAATCATTTAACCGAAGATTTTCCAATCATACTAATGAAGTAGGAAAGTTAGATATATTCTGTACACTATATACTCTCTTTCAAATAGAGTGACAAAACTCTGAAGTGGTGGTCGCTTCCTGGTTTCTGACTCGCCATCAAATTGAAATAAACCATCTTGCATATCTTAAATTTGTCCTGTTGAAATGACGTATTCAGATCATGTTTTTGACTTCGAATGTCGTCTTGAATTAAAGTCTGAAAGGAACTCTGACACAGGCCTCCCAATTATTGGTCAGCTAGATGGTCGGGCCATTTGTGCGTTCTCGGTAGTATTATGGGCTAAGAGATGTTTAATAACGTATTTTACCTTAGAAAACGAATCTTCAAGGTACCGTCGGGAGTAAACTTTTCTGACGAGTCAGGCATATAGCTTGGCATGTATAAACCCTTCGCCGAAAATGAAAAGAAAATAATGGGGCATTTCTAATTTACCACTTGTAGGGGGTCATTTTAAAGCTCTTGGAGTTAGAAACAATTTCACCGTCTTAATTTTTCGAAAATCGAAAATTTTATTTTCCCAATAGAGTTAACACACGGGGGGTGGCGGCCATTTTGAATTTCAAATATCGGCAAATGTTCGGTGTGTTCCTCTACTTCCAAATTTTGTACGGTGACCCCTGATTTTTATTCTTGATTTGGTAAGAGAGTGGCTGAAAGTTTAATTGATGAAAAATTTGGGAAAAACTTGAACTATTTCACTTTCGAGGCACATACTACCTTAAACGCACCGCTTATACGGTGCCTTTCTTTCACATGTCGTCGATCACAATTGATGGTGAGACATTCGAAGATGTACATGTAACCGTGCAGTAATGATTGACAGAGATTTCGCGGACAATTAGGATCCTGGGTTTTGCCTTTCTTGCTTTACCACACGCACGAGACAACAATTTGAAACGTGCTAATAATCGTAACAAAATAAATATCATGGCAGTACCTTGTAAATGACATTTGACCTTATCCTTGTATTCTTATAATATGTCTAAGTCGAAAGTTCACGCCAGACTCATTACCATATCAAATAAATTCATGTTGCTTCTGAAGAGCGTTACATATTGTCGAAGAAAGTATTGTAAACGACAACTTTCGGGCGACTCTCATAATTTCAGGCTTAAAAGACTAGATAATGGCGTCGTTTGCATTTGACTGAAAAACGTTCAATTTTTAATAACGACTCCGTGTCACTTCTATCTGTACCTGCGTCACGGTTGAACAAGATAACGTATTGAATTCTCCGTCGACAAGTGGCGTCTCCACCAATCCAGTTATTGCCTACTATTACTTCAGTTTCAATACCTCGTTGCGCCTATAGAGAAAAGGGGAAGGACAACAAGTCACGTTTATTGTCAATTCTAAGATGAGCCTATAATGAGACGACACATCAAACAAACGCATGTTGCTTTACCCCCACAGACTCAGGTCAATTAACTAAACTTCCTGTTTTTGAGAGTAGTTCATGAACCCGATATCACTTGGGATGACTTATCAAAAAATATACCTAACAAGTATAAAGTCTTGACCGACTCGATCGATAACAGATTGCATGTTTGCCTCCAGATTATATGGTTAAAACACAGAAAATTGAAACGGATAAGGTATACAAATTGAAGTGCGACAATTCCCCTTGGGCGGCTTTTACGTACTGCGGAGCCAACGTAATCCATCGTAGCGTGGTCTTTCTGGAGATATTACCACGAGATTTCAAAGTAGCGTATTTACGACTCCCGAGTGATATGTCACTGGACACTGGCAGAATCAGTCCTGAGGTTTAACATATCTAATAATTCCAGGAAAAGACGCTTCACTTTTGATGCTTTCCTTTTCCGTGTTCCTTCTCCCGCTGATTGTTTATCTTTCATCTTCATATTTCGGTGATTCTTCCTGGATAATAGCTAAAGCGGGAAAATCGCTGTAGGCATTATTCGAATACGAAAGCCTCAAATCCGCGCAAATGAAAATAATGCTAGTCGGTGGTACTTGACCCAATCATTTCCAAAGCACCATTTTGTTCCTTCAATATTGCTTTTTTCGGGTATTCTACCTAAAGTGAAACAACGCCGGTGTATTCTTCGTCATTGAGCAATGTTCACTATAACTGGTCGACTGTTGTTGTCATTCGAGACCCGGATGCTATGACGTCACTAGAATAACACGGCCATTAAAGCAAATGCTGTTCGGAGTACTTTAGATTCTCCTGTAACGACGATCAATCACTCAGAATCACCTCGAGTAACTTTGGTATTATTGGGAGAGATTTATTGAATCCTTGCTTGTTTCTCTCCGCTGACTGACATCGATTTCCCCCGAAACACGATATAGCACTTTCGTAGAAATAAGTCGCATTCTTGAATCAAATCCCATACTTGTGTGTACCCAGACTTCTCCGGCATGCTGAGTCAGTTGTGTGACTTGGACAATGAGTTTACATTTTGAACAAATATCACTTCGTCTCCGAAATCACGGACAAGTGTCTCTTAAATCCATCTAGTTGAATATCTTGAGCTCGTATAAAATTGTCCAATCGTTCAATTGACCTGTAATTCACTTGATTGGGGTACCAAAGAGTCTGTCAGCGTGACGCCCAACAAGAAATGTTCATTATTGTCGAGCGATTCGTTTGTAGTATTCAATTAGGGCATAATCAGCTTATTAACTAAGGTACTCTATATTCCTGAAACCTGTGCCATTCTCAATTACGAATGATACCATATCTGGGTAAACAGAATTACCCACTCACAGGAGACAATGTACAATAATGTGTTTGGTCGATAGAAATGTCACAATTACGTATCATGGTCTACTGCCCATGTGAGATTATCTCTTGGATAGGCAATGTCAGGTTGCCGTCATTACACATATCATTTTAATGACTGACAATCTCCCGGGCTCTGTTACGTCTAAGTGACTCTTAACGGAATCCGTATTGGGTAATTGGGGCAGAAAAGAAAATAAAGGCAAACAATTCTAATTGATTCGAGCGAGCGTGAGCCGAATACTTATTTCAAGTTTGTATCCGAAAAAAAAGGTTGTTTCAATCATGTGGCATGGTCGTGACTAGCCTACATATAGGTACATTAAAATTGAAAGCGAGCGAATCATACTATAATAGCATTGGCGAGGTGGAACAACAATGCCGATGTAATACGTATTCAGTGTCATGTAGGCCATACTGTATGTTGTGATAGAGGGGGGATGGTAAATTGAATCAACACTCACTAAATATACTTGCAAATTGTAACGTCAAAGTTGCTGGTTTAAGTTACATCTTATCATTTCGTTTTTGGTTAAACCAAGTTTTTAAAATTCAACAGAAGACAGCCGTTGATGTTGTACTGTAATTAATTAACTAATTAACTGATGAATGAAAATGAATTAAGAATCAGTGAATAAATTATCTAATGACATTTATTGCATTGAAATAATTGATGGTCATCATTGGCGCACATCTGTATGGAAGTAACTAAAACTGCAAAACTCTCTACTTTTTTATCATCTGAAAGTGTTCTAATTTTAGCTCCATTATCCGTTCATTTTCACCAAGATTTTACGATTATTGCAGAGCTGGATGTATGTGCCTACTTGACCTGAAGCAGGTGAATTACATTCATCGATAGGTGCTTTCATCGACGGCTCATGTACAGATTTGATCATGCATATAGCGCACACAGATGCAGCGCGTTTGGTGAACAGGTTTCATAGTTCTTTCATAGCATGATGGGAGTACGTAAGTAAGTAAATAAGTAAGTAAGTCGGTAAGTCAGTCAGTACATGTATGTAAGTAAGTAAGTAAGTAGTAAGTAAGTAAGTAAGTAAGTAAGTAAGTAAGTAAGTAAGTAAGCAAGCAAGCAAGTAAGTAAGCCAGTAAGTTAGTATGTAAGTAAGTAAGCATGTAAGGCAGTCAACAGTCTGTCAGTCTATCAGTCTGTCAGTCTGTCTGTCAGTCTGTCTGTCTGTCTGTCTGTCTGTCTGTCTGTCAGTCAGTACGTATGCAGTTGTAGTATGCGAAAAGTAGTATGCTGCATATACTTACATTTTAAGTATGCAGAAGAAGAGCTGGATAAACAACTTCTTTTACAAAAGATAAAACAATTTGCTTTACAACTGCAAATTCGTTTCGTATAATCAGCTGCGGCGATTGCTGCACTCGTCGGATATGTGGAGTAAGTATACGGTAAGTATGTAATTAAGTAGGTAAATCAGCATGTAAGTCAGTCAGTCAGTTCATTTGATGAAATTCAAGGTGCGAGTTTGCATATGTTATCTTGGGAAATGAGTCGTTGACAATAGCTTTATTTTAACGTTTTTGGCGCTTGTTTGACATATAATGGAAGTTAGCATATATTATGCTGATAGTGACAACATGTTATAGCTGTTAATGCTTGCACTAGAGGAATTTCTTTCTGTGTCTTCAGGTGAAGACTACTTCATTTCTGTTGTTAAGGTAGTTTGCGCCTCGAAAGTAAAAGACTTAGACTTTTGCTCAAACTTTCCCTAAGAAATCTTTCAACCATTCTCTTTCAAAATCAAGAATAAAAATCGGGGGTCACCGTGCAAAATTTGGTACTAGAGAAACAAATAACCAAGATTTACCGATATTTAAAGTTCAAAATGGCCGCCTACCTGTGTTAACTCTATGGAGAAAAATAAAATTTTCGAATTTCGAAAAACTAAGCAGGTGAAAAGTTTTCTTAGACCTTGAGCTTTAAAATGAACCCCCCACAAGTGGTATAACAGAAAAGAATTGTAAAAGGCGCGTTCTACCTTAAGAAAACATAAAATTGTTTTATACTATGATGCTACTTTACGTACAACTGTAGCTGAGTTTTAAGGTGTTTCTATTGGGTATTTTTCTGAGTTTGGTTGTCCTTAGGGAAACATTGGTTCGGCTCCTAGATAAAGAAATGTGTGCCTGATTTTGTCGGCTACGTTAGCTTGAATAGAGAATTTAACAACATCACGTCCGTATACGTATAGTTGGCGTTTCTTCTTCATTTGTACTGGTTTGAAGTTGACACCACTAATTTTAAGGGTTTTTTGATACGGGGATGGAGGTGATGGGAGGGTGGCTGCATGGAATGAGTGTTTGTCTGACGAGATGTTCAACAATATCCTGTTGATTACTTCAGTTATGGCAAGGATCATCGATGGTGGGTGATTGGGCGGGATATTGTTGGCTTGGTGTGAATTGCTTGAATTTTCTGGTCCTCATGTCAAGGGTCACGTCCAGGTAGTCTACAGATTTCTTGTCGGCTTGAATGGTTAGCTTCAAATCATTGTCTCTGAAGAACTTGTATATATGCTGTCATGCGGGGATAAGATAGGATCAATATTTTATATATGGTATAGCCAATAAATAGTGATGACATCAAAGATGTGCGTGTACTTATGAAAATGAGGTCAAAGGTTACGTTCTAAAAGGGGCGATAAATTATTATGGGAGTGAGAGGCATAGGAATGGGGGCTTGGAAACTTAGGAGGAATGATTGAAAAGAAGGGTCAACATTTTCACTTAATTTCCTTTTATGGTCTAATCCTAACTATATCCGCACCCTCTAATCCTAACTATATCCGCACCCTCTTCAACCATCCTGATACCTGTGTAAAAGGAACAGTTAGCGTACAAGGAGAGAAGGAGTTATTCATTAGTTTATTTATTTTTTTAACAACCAGTACCCCTGCCGGGTGTCAAACCCAGCAACTTTAGCATGTGAAACACTACCTTGAACCTATACTTCACGAGAACAAGTGACTAGAAGTATTTATGCAATATATAGCTTGGCATTGATGTCTTTATATTTTCTTCATTGTCGTGTCTGTTGTGCTTGGTTATTACTGTCGAAATATACTTTCATATCACTTGGTGTATTTGTGCAATTACTAAAGTACTGAGGTTGTTAAGGATGTCGTATATATTTTAAGACTCCCTTTCACATTAATGTATTGTCTCAAGCAATATGTATGACTAAAATTTCGTAACGAAAATGACCATTTCGTCATATGGGCCAGAGATCTTGAAATGCAATAGATAATTGAATAAGCAATATATAGCTGTTAGTTTTCGTTATATAGCCGCTGTGATTCATATTTTTTTACTTTAATTTGCTAAGAGTGTTTCATTAATGAAAATGCCCATATCCCATCCATTATACTTTAAAAAACCAACCCTACTCTTACAATACCCTTACTTTTCAATGATTTCACCAGCCTGAAATGACTTGATATTCCTTCCGCCTCTTTCGTAGGTGTATGAGAATACAACCTTACGAAATACATAGAAACAAGGAGTTCGTCTTATCCGATTTCATTGTGTAATGCCCGTGAAACATTTCACCCGTCTTTTTTATTCAATGACCATCCTATTTTCTTCAAAGTCGCCCGCGTTGTCACTGATTTTCTTGCCCCTTCCGCACCACTCTAGCGATCATGGGGCTTAACTTGAAAATGGGGTCTGTTTGATCTACTTCCTTCCTACCTGGTTTATTAAGTGATGCGATTCAAGTTTTTCACTCTCTTTAGCTAGCCGAGTGTTCCTCCTCACACTGCCTGTAGCATACTGAACACAGATCGAAGGAAATAAACTAATAGATTTGCACGCCGCCTTGTAATAGTCGTTCGTTTTGAACAGCTTTTTTCAAGCTGAGGGCAGGCGTAGCCTCTACAATCACTCATTTGGATCATGAATGATTGTTAATAGCTGTATCATTTATCACCAGTCATGGTTTGTTAAAATGCACAAACAAAGTAATTTTTCTTACTTGTACAAACGATATTCATCACAATTACAAATATCTACGTCCACTAATCAATAGTGTTCATTTGACCCTTGGTGTCAACAGTCGACCGCAAACCATTTCTGTCGACTGTTCTCACCTTCCACCCGCTTTACCGCTGTATATGTCAGAGCTGCCCCAATATTGTCGGGATCACTTAACTATTGTTAAAGAAAGTAGGGAAATCAGAGACAAACGTGATAATGAATGTGCTGAAACGATTTTGTTTTCAATTGCCATAGCCTTCACTTTGTGTAAGCTTAGAGCAAAACACGAATTGACATGATGGCGGATGTAAATCCTCTTTTCATCGGCGCTTAAGGCGCTTTCCCAGCCCCCACGAATAGGTGAATTGAAGCTTCAATGGCATTAAGGACCTGTTGTAAATATCGGTGTCGTTCACATTGGAGACTTGTTCCTTTGTTTCGAGCCTGCAGGAAAATTTAATTGGGTGTCCTGTTGCAATGGTCGTCGAACAGGTTGGTGTATGGACACGGACGGGGCAAACGTGTCTCTCATTACAATGCAAGCGATGCGGCGTGGACTTGGGAAACACTTCCAACTTAATTAACTCGTTTTGAGACGCAGCGAGAATGGAGATTGGGTCTTACGGGCAGCCATCGTTCAACAAGCGTCCAATGTAGCGATACACACTAGCATATCAAATCAATCGCGTCGCTCGCGCTCACGAACACAATTTACCGTACAAGATGTCTAGCCTGCAGTGTTCCTTAAAAACGAAATTTTTCTAAAAGGTTAAATTTCGTAAGAAAATCGACCCACCTACTTTGAACCAAGATGCACTGATAAGAAGGGGCGATTTTGTGTCAGTTCTGAAAAATCGAGCATGCGGTATGGATGACAGCCGAGAGAGTGCGGCGGTTGATTTTAGCTATTAAGTCTCCCCTGCAAATTCCACGAATTTTGAACTTACTAATTTACATGGATGAAGTTAGAATTGAGCTAAGTAATTACGCTTTGCGTGAATCAGGTCGCAACCTGAAATTTTTCAATCGTTGATTTGAATCTGAGCAAAGTGACAGGTTGAGCCGATTAATCACAGTCGCAAACGTAATCCTTCGACGTTTCATTGAAAAACAGGGCTGTCTGCACAGCTACATATAGGCGTTACAACACCTTACGAGTAACAGATGGGACAATCCCCGGCGCCGTATGCTTTTATACAAAGCACAACGTTTGCTCATCGCAGACCAGAGAGCGCACGACCTGCAGAATCTATGCTCATCATTAGTTTCCATGGCAACGATCATTATGGGGGAAGGAGATACCGAATTATATTCTATACATTCTCCTGAGATTACTGGTCGCATACAATGACATATCGGTCGTGTCGAACAGGATTACCCACCATGAAGAGGCAGTTCAAAAAAGAATTTAACTTGAGACGAATCGATCAATGCATCACATATAAGCATATAAGAATGTTTTTCAATTATGTACTTTCTAAACAGTAATAGATATTAACGTATATATGATAGTGATTTTTAAAAGATAGTTTGCCTTATTTATCGATGGAGAAAGAGAAAATTCCTTGATTTTTTTCTTCAAATATCCATGTGTTATCGTTCGGTAACGGATATATATAATCTTTTGGGGATCAAGGTAAACGCCGATCCGGAAATCCACGACATGAATTTAAATCACGGTAAAGTTGATCTCAATAAATCTGCGTCAGTCATGCGGAGACAACATCATACTGCCGACAAACGGCGACATGTCATTTGCTATCCAAAACATCGTACGACCATGAAAACACATAAATTAGAAAATGTTCTCTCGGACAAGAGAACTACAACAGCCAATGCTGACCTTGTCAATGCCACTGCACATGCACCTTCGTCTAGATTTAGATTTGACAATATGCAATTTCAATTATGCTGATTGAGTGGTTGATCTTGAACACGAGACATCTCGTTCAACCTCGTAAATTTTGCGCAAAAAAAACTATCCAGCCATAAACGCGTTGTATAAGAGAAAAGATCTCTGCGCAGACTGGTATAGTCAAGTGGAAAGCCTTTCGTCGTTAAAGTTTCCCCCAGTTAGGGACGACAATAAGTGCACATGGACAGATCACCAACCAATCTCTGATTGTTGGCAGCAATCTTTACACCAGGACAAAATTCTTGCTGGACACAGTATCGCCTTGAGGGAAGTGATGGAGATTTGTTATGTTCGATGCCAAGAGTTGATACGGAGAGAAACAAGAATAAGTTTTTTTGCGAACTGTAATGTACATATTGGTCAATCTAGCCTAGCAGGCGGCAATTGTGCTGAAGGAGAGAGATCTTTAACCGGGCACTTATTTGTTCTTGGATTCATTTCGAGCAGACGGATATCGTGTTGGACCGCGTCGTCATGTTAGTGAAAGGTTCGTGTTCAGATGCGATTGCTTCTTCCATGGAAACAGGCGCAACAAGAAAAGTCGAACATCGAAGGCAATGTATAAAACGGTAGATAAATCGATCGGAATAACGCTGCGGTACCTATTACGTATGACATGCGGCACTGTGCGATCCATGTCGCTTGCATTCATGAAGAAAATCTTCGTCACCGAGGGGAGGAATCTCTCCTTGGTCACAGCTAACTACAGTTGTCAATCACACACATTTACCATAGAGGGCCACGTTCGGATAGAATTTCCCGCAGAAATATACCCTACCCTGTTCGAAATGAGTTAAAAAATAAATTTTGAACGCATGAATAAATAAAGCAGGAGATTTTTTCGATGAAAGTTGTTTATGGTATCAACGTCAGCAAAATATCAAATGGTGTCGAGAATGTGTATAGGATAGGAACTAGATCTAAAGAATTGTTACGTGATGTTACTTCAGTTGTAAAGAAGATGCAAGAATGTCTGAGGTGGTTTTTATGCCGCCAAGTATACCTGGCGAGGTGAATTTGTCCTGTCCTAATAAAAAAGCTAGTCTACAAAATTGAAATACTCGTAATATTTGACATAAAGTTGAAATTATCTCCATTTTAGTCAACAATGTTTTGCAGTCAAATTACACAACTATCGCCCTGATATATAGTACAAGTATTTTCGTTAAATAGTATTATATATATAATAGAGGATTTAGCAACTGTGAATTTATTCGCTGCTTATTAAAACGACACGGTAACCAAACAAATGTACCAAGTACGAACATTTTAAATTTTTGACGCATTTCTTTTCACACTCTATGATGATGATGATGATGATGATGATGATGATGATGATGATGATGACGATGACGACGACGACGACGATGATGATGACGACGATGACGAAGATAGCAACGATGATTATGATAACGATCACGCCGAACGAACGGGATAAGGAATTACAATCATGCAGTGGGAAGTATTTCAAAATGTGATTACTATAAAGTTTAAATGCAATGTTTATTTTATCTTTCTATCGTTTCCGTACAGGCCGGAGATCGGATTTGTTGCCAAACACTGATGGATTTTCCTTGTTGCTGGATGACTCTCAACACCATCTGAGCAATTCACCTGGTTAGATGTACATTAAAAGAAAACGGAATCTGCCAAGGGTAGTTAAGAAGTCTGGTAAAACCATTATTCGCTAACATAGGCTCTGGTAGGCGGCAATGGAAGGGGCCGACAGTCAGTGAATAGGCGTGGAGGAGATATCTGAGTCTGCGCACAATGACGTTTATTTTAACCATATTCAGACAAGCAAGCGTAGTTAGAAAGGCAGTAACGTCGAGGACATGCTATTTCCATTGTCATTGGTAGAAACAGTGGATGTGATATCTAGATATCAGCGTACACATAATATCGTGTGAATCGTTCACCGCGGGCTGACGGACTGCATCTTGCTGCATTGTAGCAACACGACGGACCAGGGAGTTCACAGTGTCACTAGACAATCCGTGTGGGGTAGCGATTTGTCTGACAACACAACAGGGGTTTCATCTGTCTGCTTCCAGTTTTTTTTTCACACAAGCAATTACGGGAGCCAAGCCTCACTGTTTCCCTCCCCCCCCCCCCCGAAAACCCGTCTTTCTGACTTGAAAACGGATCTCACAAACCTACAGACAGCGGGTGTCGAGTACAGGTCCAGCGGAACGGACGTTTATCTTCCTGCCTGACAGCTGTCGCACGGAGTAGATCAGTGTGGCGACCTTAAAAGACTTAAAGAGCATGTGCGAACCGGAGGGGGCTCCGATGTATAGTAATAGTACAAATGTGACTTTTGATAGAACTTTGGGCATGGACTTGTCCGCATTCATTCTTCCCGTTGTTTTCAGCATAATAACTTTGTTCGGTGTCATTGGGAACGGCCTGGTAATATACATCGTCATGAAGTATCCGAGCATGCACAACGTTACCAATTTCTACATACTGAATGTAGCTATATCAGATATGATTTTCGTGCTTGTCTGTCCACCGACCACTTCGTTGCTGTACATACTGCCGGACAGGTGGATATTGGGCGACTTTATGTGTCGACTGGTGGCCTACATACAATACGTAAGTACGCTTTCGCAGTTTACCTTGGTACCGCTTATCTCAAACGTATTTCTTTTTTTCAGATCACGAATGAACACCAGAAAGTTGTATCGTCATGGTAACGCATTAATTTCCCTACTTTCATCGCTACATCAATCCTTATTGACAATAATCAGAGTCGCCATGGTAATAGCGCTCACTTTGGTCCTTTTTCGAAGCACAGTTCCGGTAATAACGAGAACAAATAAGTTAACATGATCTTAAAAAAAAAATTACGGTCACCAAAAATGGACAGCATATCGGAACATTTACATCGAGAGAATGGTCGGTGTCATCTTTCATTTTCTTTGCATATGGTATTATTATTTATTCATTTTAAATTTGTAAGAGAGCTGCGTCCATTTGCTTCCATTAAAATAAGCAATTTTTCTTTTGATGGTCTCTGACATTTCCGTCAGAATCCAATTATATAAAATTATCACCATGACATCCTTTGCTGTCGAATCGGTGATCGTTGTGTCACGCTTTGTGTATTAACGCGCGCCTTCCATTTCATATTTTTGGTCGTCATTTCGTGCAATTTAAGCAAGACACATCTTTTGAAAATCAATAAACATTTTGCTTTGCTTCCAGGTTTAATATTTTCAATAAGTGTAATAAATGTTCAGTTCTGGTCTAACGATCGTCGGATACTGTTTTTTTTTTCTGGACAACCGCACGCGTGTCAAAGGTCATCGAAATGAGCCCAGTCGCAGGAAAGATTTGACGCTCTTCGGGCTGGGGAAATTTCAACAATCTCAAAAAAGATGGCTAGCGGTTTAAGGGTTAAAAGAAGAGAAATTCGTGACGTGTCGTGATTTGCTTCAGGATAACTCACCTTGAACTTCTGAAGCCGACCGTGGCGACGTACGACTGGCTTCGATCGATTGCGCCAGTACGCGGAGGTTTTTGAGAAATCCACTTTCTGACCTCGTACATGTTATGCATGATGGATTGCAGTACTTACAGTTGCTTATCGATGGCACTTTAGTCGACTCGGCAATGGATGTGATGCTTATTTCCCAAATGACACGTCCGCTCGCCCTTTCTTTCCTGTCGGCAAAGTTCTAATCCCATTAGACAAAACGCATTCGGGGACAGATTTCCAGAAAACGGAAGATTCGAAATCTTTTCATTGTTTTTGCTCGTGGTGAATCTTTGAATTGTTTCCCCCCACAATCTGTCAATGTATGTGTTCTACGTTAGGTTTGCCTATCAGAATGTTCATGCACTACAACTTCAGTGCCGATTGAAACAAAAGATATCACGCCCGTGTAACTCCCCTTATCAATTTAGGCACACTCGATCAAAGCGATTGGAAAACATGTATGTTCAGCGATTTCATGATAACAGTCAGTTGTTTTTTCCCCATCGAGTTTACACACAGAGGAAACTCGCGACACGTCAAAATATTGGCAAACTTTAATTAATGGTTCCCTTCTAACAAGCTTACACGATGATCCCAACTTGTATCTCGATTATGAAATATGATGTTGAAAATTTCCTTGAGCAGCACACACGGGGCATTTCAGCCTTTTGTTTCGAGGTTGTTACCGCGAGAATCTTAACATCGTACATTTTTCGTTCGCGTGACTATACATCATAGGTATTAAAGATATGGCTCGACTCATTTACGTAGGTGGTCAAACTTTAGATTCATTCAGAGTTACTGCTTGTGGCATTGAAAGTGATTGCATCGAATCTCATGTGTCTGTAGCGACAGGTATAGATGCCAGTTAATGAATGGGCCAGCGCAACTCTATGAATAAATAACAACATGTTAGAATATTTCAGCTGGCATGATACTATGCAACGACTGAACATTGCATTGTTGCAGTGTGTACTAAGGGTACAGTCAACACCGCGACAAAAGTCAAAACATCAATTTATACGTCGAACAGGGATTTTTCATGCATCAGAAAAAAAACGACAATGCAGGTTTAATTCCAAGACCAGTATGGTCAATTTGAAAACTCGCCGCTCATGAAACGAAAGGATTGAGTAATATTTTAATAGATTTCATCCAGACTCGCCACTCTAATATTTCGTTTCGCAATCCAGACTATGGTAACACGCTAAGTAGAAACGAGTATCACACGAAGCAAATGCTTTAATTTCATTTGAAAGTTTTTAGGTTCTTTCATGCCCAGTATCAGACATTGTGTCGCTTGCGCATACCTTGCACGAAGTATAAATATGCTTCTGTAGAGAAAACCACAGTCTACCCAAAAAATGGTGAAATAGAACGACCTATGGTGACAACATTACTCCTTTGAAAGACGTCCTATATTACCAGTGAGAATCCCTGCCTATATTTTCATTATATAAAGTACCGTCTCATTACACGGTACATGATAGTTTCATCAATTGAAGTTATCAACAAACATGCTGAACCGATGCTATGTTCACGCTCTCCTGCCGCGTCAGATCTTTGCTAAATTTTATTCGCGAAGTCACAGTTGCCACGGAGATATAGTAACCCACAGAGAAGTATCTCTATCGTCGCGTCCCGAAAAACCTCGCCTGGCGGTTCGGTTGAAGTCTGGGCATTGAAATATGAGGATGCAGCTGAAAAGAGTCATTAAGGGCCCACGCCTTGACAGTCACGCATATTCATTGCATGCATTTCAGCGTTGTAAGGTTCGTGTAAACTGTCGTTTAGAGAATAAAGCTCGAGATATAACATCCCCTGTGATCGCTGAAAGAAGAGCCGGAACGCTTCTTCCTTTTCAAGACTTTGATTGACAGCTGCCTTCGTATTGAGAACTTGACAACACCAAAGCATGTCGACATTTAACAGGCATGTGTGAATATTAATGAGACGTGTTGTTGACCATGTCTTTGAAAAATCCCGACCCGTGACAAACGTCACTTAACATTTCCTTTTCTTGTAAAGTGTGTCAGGCAACTTCACGTCACTGCACGTAACAAGCGTGTAGATGGATATCAAAACATATGTTTTCCTGGCGATTTCTTTGAAAAAATCGTACTCACAATAAGTCAAGCTAACATTCCACCTTTTGCACAGTAGGTAACACGACGTAGTTTTGCAATGGTGAATTCGATGTCACAGCGTGGTGAATTTTATGACCCAAAACGTCTGCCCTCTCCGTCTTATGTCATCAACCGATGAACCCTGTAGGATAAAAAGTTCAAAGGTTTTGCATTAAATAAATTGTATTCCTCTCACAATAATTGCATCTGCAACATCCTTCATTTTGCGTAAAACGGGTGGTTGGGAGAATTAAAGCTATACATCAATGTGCGCATGTCTGTTAATCTGTTAATGGCCAGTGTTATATCACACAGACATATGTAATTGTGCGCTTGTTAAAATGGCAAGGGTGTCAATGTTGAGTAGGAATGCAAACAGGAGCGCAAGCGATAACATCATCGACTTGTGTGATGATTGGAACGAAACGTCTTGAGCGATGCAGTGCTTTGGTATAGAATGTATTAAACATACCTTGATCCTTTGTAAAACCGTAACTCGAGTTTGATCGCAGCACGTTTATGTAATTTTAGCATTTCCCCGAGTTTTATCAATTGGTGAACAGTCCAATTCAATGGGGAGAGGAGGGGGGGGGGCGGTGGCGCGAGCAGGGATTCAAATAGACCCATCAAACTTGTACTGATAAATCGTACAAAAATGGTAAATGTTGAATCTTTATACAGAAAACCTGATGGGGTAAGTTTTCAAAAGATTTTTGTGTGTTCCTTCCAAATAGAATGCGCCTCGGGGACAGATAGTCGGTCTCTCATTTTTTACAATGCTTTAATTTCAGATCTTCCATTTGTGTGAACTCATTTTGAAGCACACGGAGTAAATAACATTTTGATCCTCTGATTTTTGTAAAAGAAATCGAAAATTTAATTCCCTCGAGAGTTTTCACAAGAGTGGCGGCCATTTTTAATTTCAAATCTCGGTAAATTGAACGCAGTTTGTTTCCATAGTACCTCATTTTGCACAGTGACCCCCGATTTTTGAAAAAAATTTGAAAGTTTCCTTGGGGATAATTTGAGCAAGTTAGAGTATAAATTTTGTAATTTCGGGGCGTATACTATCTTAAAACAGACAATCGATTCCCGGTGTTTTGACTAAGGAAATTCGATTAAGTGGCCTCACCAGCTGTATAATAATTGGCAGTAGCTCCTATATCTATCGTACAATGCATACTAATTTATTTTCAACTTTAGCTAGCCCTTGAAAAGGGCAAGGTCTACAATATTTGTTCAGTTCGGTAAATCCGCTTGATTCCGGGAGTATGTTAAAAGTAGATGCGCTTAAGCATAATTAACAATGTCCGTGCGCTTGTTTCTGCGCGCACATGGCGAGCTTTGCTGATGTTAAGGTGAAACATACATACGCGGAATTCGAATGTGCAATCTGTTCTAGGCTGTTTGCTGTGATTTGCTGCGGCCAACCGCAAACTTCATCTGAGAAGTTTCACTTGGAATCAACCGATAAATATCAATCTCTTTGGACGGCTAACATAGCGTGACGCCACGCCGTTGCATGTTATCGTTGGCTGAGTGACATCAATTTCAACTGCGTTAAACTCACGGGCCCGATATTTTGTTGCAAGTTGTTGTGATACGACGGCGCAATTTTACCCCCGGGATTCATTATCAACCAGTCAACTAAAACGATAACAGATAGGCATCTACATCGATGGTGGCGCGTTTTGGAGCAGGGACGCGTCGTTTTGGACGGGAGCGATGGCGAGATAAAGCGATAAGGAGAAAGCCGTTCAGGTATGCGAGAAGAGGCGGCGTTTCTGACATGTAGCTGTGTATCATCGCGTCTGTAACATCACTATTATCAGCCACGAGAGACGCAATGAATTATGGACACGATGTTGGGTGTCCCACGACAGCTGGTACGCAAGTTATTCAGTAAATTTTGCCGGTTCTTTTTGGCGGTTCATAAATGTCTATTACAGTGTAAATATGCATTAATATCTAACAATATTTAATATTCAAATGATTCCCAGCGACCGTTACTAAAACCCTAAAGACAAATGATTTTAGTGTACACATTTGTTTGAAATACCGACAGAATTTTGGCCGATTGGCAGATATTATACGCGCCATGGCTCTTCACGTATTGCTTGGCACGTATATGTGCCTGGATTGTCTTTCTTATTTTTCTGGAAACTCAACTGCAGAATTTAAATAAATCATGGCGATATCCAAGAACAGGCTGAGCTGCAGGGTATATAAGAAGTGCAACATGACGGTGGCTGTTAGAGAAAATGAACTACGACTCTCGCGATGGGGCGGCCCTGAGGTTTTGCTTTCTCTCCTGTTAAGAAATTGAACATTCATTCCATATTTAGGACTGTATTAATTCTGTGATGTAGACAGAGGATGTCGGCTTATAAAGTCTGCAACAACGGCCTCGTAAAATGCGCACGGAATATGAAATCCACGCTTGAACTGTTAGAGGATTTTCTTCAAGTAATCCATTGGGCTAGTGATTTATCGAGAGTTAGCATGACACCTGTACACAAACGCGATTTGACATGCGCCTTGGTTGCGTACAGCTGACGATAACAGAATCACAGATGGCGCGAAGTCAGGGAATTAATTTCTGTTTCTCAGGTGATCTGATAATATTTGTCACAAGGAGACACTGAAAACGGGCTCACCAATTTCTAAAACAAGGCGAACAGAGCAATCGGCAAATTGAGGGTAACTTCGGTCGAGATAACAAACATATTTGAACGTTTGAAGAATGTGAATTAGAAAGGAAGTTTTTATTCATGCAAAGTGTATCGCAACACACATTCGCAAAAAAAGTCGATTGTCGCAATTCCACCTAACCGACCTTATCTTAACGAGGCTTTCGCACACAATTGTCATAGACGGGGATTTGCAGCCTGGTTTGTGATTTAGCCGGCTAGATGGTCGATTTAAGTCGGAATGACTTAG
This sequence comes from Ptychodera flava, assembly GCF_041260155.1. Classification (NCBI taxonomy): domain Eukaryota; kingdom Metazoa; phylum Hemichordata; class Enteropneusta; family Ptychoderidae; genus Ptychodera; species Ptychodera flava. Next base: position 19,038,341 of record NC_091948.1, on the reverse strand, counting down.
AGGCCACATATAATGCAACTCAAATCAACCAGGAGTATTCCCAAAAGTCAACTCCCGTTTGAGTTTCAGCTACTTTCCACATAACTTTAACCAAGTCTAAAACTTTTAGTGAAAATACGATGGAAGTGTCATAATGCGCATGCTCAGTTATCATCATAAGTAAATTTTACCAACGCAATATATCTAATCTTTTGCGGACAAAGACTTCTAAATCAAAGCTCACCATCCAGGTGAGGTACGCAAGACTCCTTCGGAAACCGCAAAATTCATTCTGTCGTCGAACTACATCGAACTACATCGATAGCAGCATTAACGGCCAGGCAAGCCAATTGTATTAAAGGTAATGGTATCGCTCAGCATCTTTCCGTTTTCTCAATTATCCAAACATTGACAAGGCGACTGATTTGTTTCGAGACTGCAATACCAAATGATCAGGTGTGCCCTTTCCCCTCAAAATGACGGTGGGAAGTTAAACGAACGAGCTTATGCGGACTAAACCAGTAGTATGCCGTCTTGCGTTGCGTGAATTCAAAGCAGGGTTGTCTACCAAAATCAGAACCAAAAAAGACAAACAAAAAAAACCAAAAAAGACAAAAAGCAAAACCGGATGTTTGCAGTGCTGTGCACATAATTCAAAGCATGGTTGAAACAACCTGGATGTCAACAATTCTTAGGAGCCAAGCAACAAGTGTTAAATTTGATACAAACATTAGAAATGTAAGAAAGCGAAGTACATTCTTGTTCATATTTACATAGAAGTAGTTACTTCAATATTCCAATTTTTTTTGTGTGCGAATTTTACCACACCGAAGTATTTCATTGAAGAAGTGATCATCATAGTGCGCATGCTCCTCTAACTTTCGTCGTCAGTGTTTGTTTGTGGGCGCAGTAATTCAATTACGTCAACATCGATCCGCGCAGCTGATAAACCGAGATCAAGTCCCACTTGAACTCAAAAAAATCAGTCACTGCATCAGCATGAGACGACTCCTAAATAAGCCTTGAGCCGCGCTCTCTGAAAAGACGGAAGCGTAGCTGCGTGTTCAGTTTATCAGCCGGAAGGGCGCATCGGATTGAAATAGATTCGTGTCTATCATTTGACCATTAAGATGAATCTTACAAGGCTTATAGTTTACTTTCACTTTATCAACTACTCGCCTTTCTCTGACAAGAGGGCCATCGGTTAATGAAAATCAATTTAGTTAGTTTCAACACGCATGGACATCTGTGATTGGGAAAGCTTTTCCTTCTTCGTTCTAGTCACAGTTGATATCATAAAGGGTTACAAGAGTGACCTTCAAATGAACTTCAAATTAAAATAAGACCATAAACGTCAATGTTTGGCGTCATGTCCATTCTCTTGTTTATTTCTTTTTTTCTGAAAAAATAGCTGGAATACTGATGTGAATGCCAGCCTTTTCCGTCCCCTTGGAATACATAACCTAACAGTTAATCTTCTGAGAATTGTCGTTGGCTCTCTCTGGTGTGACTCGCGCAATCAGAAGGAACTTACAACTATTGCATTGTGGGTTTGATGGTAAAATATTGTGCCTGTCCACGCCTGCGTATAAATTCAAGTCATGTGCGCATGAATTGTACATCATGTATTGCAACCGAATCAAATGAGCGGTGTGCTCACTTAGATGCTGCTTTCAAAATAAAATTGCCTTCGATGTAGAGTTTCCTAGTACATAGTTACCATAGCAATTAGAAGGACACAAAGTGTGTGGTTTATTAGCGATGTACGAGATTTAACCTGTCGAGAACATGACAAGGCAATGAGAATGGTTTTTGCAACGATGTGGCAGAGGAAATTTAATGAACAGTCGACGCTAGTCATTTGAGCCTGTATGCCCGCTGGCATTTAACTTGCGCGGAAATATCCATCCTTTGAAGTGCAAAGGTATGTTTTCTGTCACGAACTGTATTGTATACTTAGCGTTCAAAAGGCACGTGGTTGCATTGATGGTCAATCTCAGAAGACTATTAGCGTTTCGGAAATGTCGCGACTTTAATTTCAAACTAAGGGTACGGTCGATTAATGACGCTGACAATCCGTAACCCTGGATTATATCTGTTTGTCCTTTCCGGATGACGCGCAGAACTGATAGGTTAGTTCTCTCTGTGCGCACTTGTGTGTAGTCACGTGACTATCCTCAGCCATGTTCACAAACAAATAGAGTTTTAAAGATGATGCATTTGTACACCATGAAAAATAAAGTGTTCACTGCATTGTCGCAGTTTGGCCAAAACAAATGTATAAACGTGTTCTATGTTCCAGGCCGCCGTTAAAAGTCGGAAGGATTTCTTTCAAGCTCTGCGGAAAGACATGTACACTTTGTTTCGCAATGCGATCCAATATGGCTGCCGTACGTCGACCACGATTTTGACTTGCTTTCCAGTTCTTGCTTCAGGTATCTTAATGGGTATGTTTGATCATGCTATAACTTTTCGCGCCAACTTTGTCCCATCTCTTCGCCTCTTCCCCTCCCAATACTCTCAGTTACTCACCATTTTACTAAAATTTTACTCAAATATTGATGTTAGCCTTTAAAATAATGTTATTTCCAGGTTCATGAATGTAAAAGCAATTGGATTGCCTATTACCTTATAAGTCCTCAGATACGATACATCATTTATCTACATAGGACTCTATTAGCTACATCTTTGACCTTCACTTTTACGCCACCACAGGCTACCTCTAATTCATACAGCCTATCGCAAATTATGCCCTGATGCGCTCATTAATCATACTCTGTGCTCATTTATTTTGCCGCCTTCCTCAAATAAATTAGATAATTTCGCTTCATACGGCGAGCAATATTGCCCGGAAGTGACATAGATATGACAGGTTGATGGAAACACACATCTTAATTAGCTCGTTAGATATGGTCATAAATTGTGGAAATGCGTAGAAGTTCGTACCTTTGAGACTTTTTAAAATTCCCTGAACCCAAATCACGGATAGTTACATGCCAATTAATCGTGACTTTCCTAGATGTATGATGATGAAAAAACACTGCGATTGATGTAAATCAAGTCGCAACGAGTCAATTACTCGGTTCCCTTTTGATATCCTTAGTTTTTTTCTGCATAAACGGATTCTGTCTTCAAGCCTGCACCCTTTTATAAGGTCGACGTTGTCCACAGATGTTTCGGGTGCTTCTTGTTGGCTAGAAACAGTTATAGACGCTCGACACATTTGCGTCACTTAGTAACGCCCGTCTTGTTCCTATTCTCGTCACGAGTGATACCGACAGATAAGCAAGATTTGCAACACATGTCGCGTGTTATGAAAAGTGCTTGTCCTCGTTCAAAGTCGTTCAGAGAAGGGGAAATAATTCGATTGATGCTGTGGAACTTTGCGTCAATCGGTTGTTTCGTTGCCTGAAAACTACTTTATTTCATTAAGAGTTTAATTTGATTTTTGAACAAACCAGCCGTGTAGCGGAAGAATATGTCGGATGTGTTTCATCCAATGTAACAAGTAGATCATCCATGTTGAACATTTAGATCCCTGTGTTTTCCAATCAAGGTATTCAGGTTACAATCACCTTTGAAGATTGTGTTATCACAAGTCGCGGGCAACTCGAAGCCTTCTATCGTCGTCGAGAGCTCTGGTCCATCGAACCATACGCCTTGGATTATGTGACTTGACTGCTGTCTCCTGTGTTCAGCAATTTATGCATGCTCTGCTTTCTTAGAAAACACACGCGTAAAAACCCACTTGATTCCTAAATCAATGATCGCAGCACTCTAGATCTTGCCCACTGTAATTGAAAGCTAGGGCACTTTTAGCTTTCTTTGGACCTGTTTTTTTCTTTCACTTCAAAACCACGTTAATGAAGCGAAAACGCTAATCAAAGTAGGCGCAGATACAAAATGCCAACAGAAGAGTGATTGCGCCGCAATATGGTCAGTTTTATTAATCCCCAATGCTTAGTGAAAGGGTTTCTATTTACAGTACTCGCTGACCAGCTGTGCTAATACATGCAATGAGATGAAAGCAATTATAATTCAATGAAAAAACAGGAGATTTATTGGAACACTAGCTTGAAATATGTTGAACCATTGATTGACGAAGGTGGTTTACATCTTATTACACATGATGCAACAAGTATCCTTCAACCCTGAATCGTGTATCTCCTTTTGGTGAAAGTGAGCTTGTAGAAAAGTACACACGTCATTTGCGTTGAAAGATTGTGATCTGTATTTTAGGCTATATGACATTGCAATGGTATAGCTTCCCTTCTCCTATAGTTTCCGCAGTGTTGCCAGCTTGCAAACGTGCGCACGCTATGAATCACACTCGGGTTTTTTTTCGAGAGGAGAAAGCTCACATATTGTTCGTCCTTTAAGCCGCTAAAGCTTGATGCCGTGCATCCGTTTTGAGCAGTTTACGTAAATGGCTAATAGTACAACTAGTATATATTCAGTCCAGCCTAGGTCGGCGTACAGCCTTTCAGCTAAAAAAGCGACAAAAATTGGAGAACAGAACAGCGAGGGAGATGTCGCACCGTTTATCACGCGATTGTGTCTTTAGATAACGGCAATAATGCAGAATACAGAACTGCGTAAAATGATATCAGCCAGATGTCCTGCCGTTGCATTTGTACGAGATTAGACATAAATGTATCACCCACCTTTTGCAAACCTAAAGCATATTTCCATTGCTTTTGTACCGTAACATTGACCCTAGCTATCGCGGGGCTTATAATTTAGCATAGCATAGTACGGTTTTCGAAATACGCGTCGTGTACAATATCCGATATCCATGATAAATGTATCTAAAGGTCAGACGAAGTTGTTTTTCGAAACTTTTTACATAATACGTGGCTACGTTTGACTTTATTGGAAAATCACAATGCCTGATATTTAGCACGTCTGTGTGCCAAGTTGAGTCGGTCATAGCTAAACACGTCGTATATTATCGTTTTGTTTTGTTTTTAAAACCACAAGAATCCGTTTATACCCGCATTGTACTGTGGAGGGACAACGCTTGTATAATGGGAGAGCCTCAAAAAGGTATTGTCAATTGAACTTCTCTGTCAGCCCAGGGTATAGCGCACGGTGCAGTAGAAGAGCCCATTTTGGTTTAAGTTTGAAGGCTAGCAGAAGTTGCCATATGTCGTGTTTGAAGTGTTGAATTATGAGTTGGTTTGTAGCTTTGCCTGTTTGGAAGTGAAAACCGCTACTCAATCATGCTCGCAGTGGCATAATACAGATACAGAGAGATATTAACATGGTCATACGGGAAGTTTTACCACCCTGTCATACGTCAGCATCGCAGCACGCTGTGTTGAAGTTGAACGTTATCTGTCCTGAAATAACCATGGCAATTATCATCAATCATCTTAATGCTGACATTTGTGTAAAGTCTTTGTCACAGAGACATCAACGTTTACCTGTACTTGTGCATGACGACGGCAAACGCATGTATAAGAAAGGTTTCGAGGCGCTATCAATTGCATGTGTGAAAAATATTTTGCGTTTCAGATTGCAATTCAGTCATTCCACATACATACATACATACATACATACATACATACATACATACATACATACATACATACATACATACATACATACATACATACATACATACATACATGCATACATGCATACATATATGTATGATATGATTACACTGGGTAAACAAATTGTGTCAAAATGGTCATTCCTTGGTTTATACTAACTTCACTTATCTTAAAAAATAGCCACCTTGGTTATATAAACTTATTTAATGACAGTGAAATGTAACATTAAAGGGACAAAGTCGGCCATTGTCCATGAATTATGTTTGATGCAAGATAATTCATATATTGTTTGACATGTTGAAAGATACTGAATAAATGGGTGACCATGTATATATTCGACCCCGGTTTTAGACAAATTAAATGAACCATGGCGAAAATGAATTAAATGGTCATGACCATCAATTCATTCCCGTGATGGTTTCATGTATCGTGTCTAAAACCGGGGTCGAATATATGCACGGTCACCCATTCATTCAGTATCTTTCAACATGTCAAACAATATAAGTAGCATCTCGTATCAAACAAAATTCATGAAAAATGGCCGACTTTGTCCCTTTTTAATAGCATTGACTACCAAGTCAGATTTCTGTTACTCCCTTGTCAGCCGCTAATTAAATGGTTCTTCCGGCACTGGCCTGTATGCGTGCTCAACGGCTCAGCCTTTATCAAGTATCTTAAACGTATCGTTTGCCAGCACCATTCTTCTCTCTCCTAGAGAATTTTACATTCTGCGCAGTATGTCGACAGATATTTCTTTACAGTCATAATTCTTGTAACTTTATATTTACGATATCGTTGATCAGCTATATAAAAAGATAGATGTACTAAATTAATCTTTTAGAGACCATAATTTTCTTGACAAGGCTTTTAACATTCGATTGATCTCATGTCTCGGAAAAGAGAAGGGTATATTTATTGTTTTACCTCTTACAGAGATAGAACAAAATATTAGGCGCTGCTTTACGATTTCTGTCTCCTTTACGGGCGCGTAACTCCTACTGAGGTCAGATTATGGGTTGAAATAGCTGTTACGCTATCTTAGTTTGTTTGAAAAGTGCGATTTTTATGGATTTAAGCGGAGATGAATGGTCAAAAACACTTTGCGAATAACACGTATGCTATCGGGCGAAATCAGGCTGTGTGTCTGATAGACGACGTTATATGACCGTTCAGTGTCTCCCTGTGTTTTCAAGACAGATTTTTAAAACACAACTTGCTTGTAACAAGAGTGTTAGATAAAGCAATGGACAGTACGGCAAATTATAGTATTATTTATTTTGTTGACTAAGTAGGAATGTAGATTGTTTTTCTCTTATATATAATCCTAACACACTATGCGGTGTGAGGTTCCAATTATTCGATCATGGATTTGCTGCAGTCTTTTCCTTCGAGCTCGTCATAAGGTTTTGTTTTAAAAAGTAGAATTCTTGTGCCGTCGATAAGCTCTTGTTGGTAGAGATGCGATTAAAAGAATTCCTTTGTCATAGAATGAGCTGGGTAACAGATAATACTTAATTTACAAGAAAATGTCACACAGTTACGAAAGAGTCCAAGGCAACAGTTAATCCATGGATTCTGCAAGCTTCCTTGCCCTTGCCCCTGACGGAATATTGGACGCTGTTCTCCATTCAAACGGTGAAAAAATTCAACCGAGTATCAATACAGTCTGCCATTTGTGAAAGCGCCTCTGATTTGATCTTGATTTACTAAGTAGGTAAGCGTGCCAGGAAATAAATCAAAAACAAAGTAACAAACAGAAAGGCGCCTTTATTATATGGCATTTGGGTCGACCTTTCTCTCACAGACGATCAGTGTGTTACATAGATGTACATGACAGCCAAGATGGACTATAAATTATAGCACTTTTTAAAACCCGTTCTCCCTCGTCAATAAAGTTATCGTTTGAAATGAAATAAAGAAGGGTGTGATTTATTGCATACTTAATAGTGAATCTCGAGGGGCCATTTTATCCGATGAAGATTGCTTCACTGTAATATCAAACTGTAAAAAAAGAAAAACAACTGATGAAGATTGACAGCAAATGGACCACAACTCCTTTTTATGCTGGTATAAATATTAAAGGTCTGGTAATAACTTCATTTTCTACCGCACCAGGGAGGTGATGATCATAAATATCCAGACTCGCAATGATACATGTTACAATTGGGAACGTGATCGTAAAAGTAAATTCACGACTATTTTAGGTCTGTTTGTTTTATCTGTTAGCTGTGAATCAGTAGCAGGGCAATGGAGAAACACTGGGAATGTGTTTAGCGTGAATAAATCTATGCATCCAATAAAGATGAACAATTGAACGCTTATACTTACACACGTAATAAAAATACCGCTCTATCATCCTCTTCACTTAATTATATGCGGGCATGCTTACGTACCCTATCACGTACAGGTATATATATATATATATATATATATATATATATATATATATATATATTATTATATATATATATATATATATATATATATATATATATAAAGACGCGCGCAGTGACGCGCACATGTATATTAATGTCAACTATACATGTACACCAAGTAGTGTAATTCCGGAGAGTAGGCCTACATTTCCTTCTATTGGCAATGAACTGTAATACAAGCCTTTAATTGGCCGTGAACAGTTGTCTCGGATAAAAGTCACATCTCCGTTGAAGCTTTCGAAAATGTCTTGTTAACATTGTCCGCTCGCTTTTTGTTAAATCTCTACTCATCGTATACAGAACTTTACCTTTTGCGAGCTGTTACGAGTCTGGAAGTGGGGCTGGCATCTTCTCCTTGCATGCTTTGAAGCATGGGAAACAAATACCGTATTTTTTACTTTCGGAACATCTGCGTCCAGGCTATTCAACGACGAAGAGTAGCGATAAGGTGAAATCGTTTGATCAAAACACAGAGTCTTCAACGGCAGGACAATAGGACAATGGGAAGTCAGCAAAACGATTTTTGACTTTAAAAGATCACATATACGCCGAGCATTCATTCTTGAAATATGTAATCTAAAGGTAGCTTCAGATTTTGAAGGATCGGACAGTCTGTGTAAACGATACCAGATGGGACTACATGATTATTAGCACAGACAAGTAGAGGACTGTCTCTCTATTTGTCTGTGTTATTAGTAAAGCCATTTGGAATATTGCGATTTCAAAAAGGCCCTCTGTTCATAGAACTTACATGTATTTCTATATCCTGTCAGTACTATCACTTTTAAAGACTTCTAAAAATATCCCTTTGAATATAGAAATTAGCCAAATTTTACTGAAATGGCGTAGAAAATCTTAAAAATAATTAAAAATATTTCCATCTAGCTCAACGAAGTTTCTGCCATTAATGACATAGATAGCACACATTTATCTTTTGTAAAACATGATGTCGTCATCATTCAAACACTTTCATGATTACGAGACATTCTCAAAGAAATTCTCGGATACAATGTGTCATCTCGGACAGGTATGTTGTTTCTGCCTTTGTAAAATGACTTGCGGACTTCAAGGAGATTGCCCCTCGGGGACAGATATTCGGACTCTCAAACTTTTACGATTCTTTTCTGATCTACCACTTGCGGGGGTTCATTCTGAAGCTCTTGAAGAAAGAAAACTTTTCACTCTCTTAGTTTTTCTAAAATCGAATATTTTATTTTTTTCTCTATAGAGTTAACACAGGGATGGCGGCCATTTTGAATTTCGAATATCGGTAAATCTTGGGTAATTTGTTTCTCTAGTACTAAAATTTGCACGTTGACCCCTGATTCTTGATTTTGAAAGAAATTTTGAGCAAAAGTTTAAGTCTTTCACTTTCGAGGCGCATACTACCTTAAGTGTGTCGGAGCCATAGGCATGTACTGTTCTGGTGAGGAAAGTAAGAAATGGATCTGGCTAGACATGCAATTTTGACGTAGATTGCATCAATTTCTGGTGTCTGCGGTTAATTTACCGAGAGAATGCTATCCAGAAGTGAAGAATAGAATTGTATAACTCGACTCCTAGATGTAATCATGCGCTGTAGTAAAGTGATCTAGCTCCGTCTGTAATGTACCACGCATTAGAGAAAAAACCCTGAATATTTCCTTTATGCATTCTTTGCCGCGAAGTATGTACTCCACATATCTGTGGCAAATCTCTGAAACAGCAGACATCATTCAATGCATAATACATATTTTGTTTAGAGTTAACTAGATATACAGTACTTCTAGCGTAGGTAAATGGTGTTGTTCTGATAAAACTGAAACGATTGAGGTAGTAAATATGTCTCTTGCTCCTTCTATAGGATATGATAGCAACTATGCCAAAAGATGGTGACATAAAAGGGTACGGCTGATGACTATGAATCACTTTAGTTTCCCAGTGAAAGTGATAGATTATAGTTATAATTAGTAGATCGATAAATATAGTTAACATTAAAGAGGCACTCCCACTTGGTAACATTTTTAAAACACATTTTTTTAATGCCAACGGTCTATATTTGACGTGGCGACTCCGCGCGGATCGCGAGACATCGATAAAAACATGTCCTCAAAAAAGTTAAAGTTTGAATTCCGGTGGCCCACCTGAATTCAGCTTCCGAACATAGAACGTTCGGCACTGGGGCCATTGTCAACTAAGCTATGGAGTACGAGTCTACGCTGACGCTGCTGTACGCCACAGCAGTACCACTCGCGTCGGTGAGCGGTCATGTCCCATGGGACAAAGCCGAATCCTACTGACTCGGCAAAAAAACCCCGAAAAACAAAGTTTGCTGATTCCACCAGAATTCGCATAGGTGACTAGCACAGATAGGTGCGGTTGATACATAGTATGCATAGTGGCCGCCGCGTGGTATGCGCGCATACCACACGCGGCGGCCGCTAAGCTTATGTATCGAACGGGTAACTGTGTGGCAGACGACAAAATGTAGTCATCAGAGGCAACTAATATTTTACACGTAAAAACTGATATCTATGTGGTATTGTTTAAAAATTTAATACAACTGATTGAGAATAATGAAAACGACAAAAACTAAGGAGAAGTTTTAAAAAAGAATTACCAGAGGTAAAGGCATTGATAATGATGTATATAAAGTCATCGCAGTAGGAGGTAAATTAATGCGTCATTCGAACGTTTTTGGACTCCTTAGAATATCGTCAATCAGCACAACAACACACTTTCGGGGGATTTCGGGTCATAACCAGAAACGATCGTAAAACTTCGGCATTTGAAAAATACGCTCGGGAAATGACATGTTTTTATCGATATCTCGCGATCCGCGCAATAAAAAATGTGTTTTGAAAATGTTACCAAGTGGGAGTGCCTCTTTAAACAAATAATGTATGATTGCATCCAATAAATTTGTCGTTAAAATGTCACCATCTCTTTTTTGGGACGAGCTGATTGAGGTACGGCATGTTCCGCGTTTTGAACAAGTGCTCACTCTTTTCGGAACTGCTGACATCACTTCGTGGTTTACTGACCGGAAGCCAATATACCATTCCTTCTTAGGCTTGACTCCTTTGTTTCGTTATTGCTACTTTGTATGTATAGTGTTTCGCGCTTCGTCTGGCAACGTTGCTTTTGTTTTTGGATTTTGGATATGTAAAAATTGTGGGCAGCGTAAGGTTTCAGACTTAAGGGTCGGAACTTAATCTCCCTTTTTTTGGACTTTCATGATGCACTCCTAGGTTGACAGTTTCTGATGAAATGGAACGTAATCTGTAATCTTACATTCGAAACGATGTTCATTCAACTACGAATTTCATGGAGGTATACGTTTGAAATGTAATACATTATTTTCCTCATCATTAAAAAGAATAAACGGTTTGGATGTACAAAGTGCTTTATAAAAGTTACATGTGTCCGGCAGAATATAATCTTAAACCACGTGTTGTCAGGCAAATGCATGCCGAAGTCCCGGTGAAGCCGATTAAATATAATGCCACACTGTAAGTCTCTTTGTAAATAACCATCTTTAGCTATCGTCTAATAACTTGTCTTATAACAGTTTCTTTTAGGTCATTACAGGGTAACAATATGACAGTCGGGAACTGAATTCGCTGATTCAGTGGTAACACTTGCACGTTCGCACATCCATGAAAACTTAACAATTGTCTGTTCTCGTCGAGTCAACGACAGACACAAGACTCTTCCTGCCACGCGCGACAGCCTATCCATTGAACAATTCAATAAAACTGGCAATTGTCGGTGGAATCTTTACTACATTTACGATGTAATGCATCGATATATCGACATGAGATGACGGGTTGCCGAGCAATACTAAACTGTGCATAGCTTTCGAGAGCGTATCATTAAACGAGTTGTTGCTACCGCAGTATCGTTTTAGCACTTGCAGGATAATTACATTTGAAGAATTGTACGCATCGATGAATTTTACCAATACCCTACCCTAATGCAGTGCATTGTTTAATGAACCGAACTGTCGTGTTTTATATCAACAGTGTATCCGGTTCATACCTTTACTTTTCTTTGACTCCAGCCGAAGGAGAAAGCACGGTTTGTTTAACAACGATTTAGAATAAGTATTTGCTTGCCTGATATAATCGGATTATACAACACAGTTATTTGTGAGACTCAGACTTGCGACTTGGTATTTGGGCATGCTCACTGACTATTGGCATTATCAATCTACAGCAGAAACTTCATAACGCATCCATGGCAGTCAACACCACGGTGGGACTATATCGTATGGACCCGAAAGTATTACACTTTAATACTGTGAAGAGTCGGTAGAGTTTTAAGATGAGTTAAAACACACGCATAGACACAGACAGGATAAAAATCCGTTCCGCTCAACGCTCATGCTGATGCAATTGCTGTTTGTCATCCCACAATGCTGCAAGAGGGTCGATGAATCATCAGCATGCGCCTCCTGAGATGGGAACATGTATGTCCCTCGATTTATTATGATTGCAACTTAAAAGCAGCCTTTTCATAAGTGCACGCGTATCTCTGCTTTACTTTCCACAACAATGCTCGCCAGACACCGGAATCTCTAGATCTCTTTGATGTAACATCAAGTTTGACGCTCGGAAATGTGACCCGTTCCGGAAAGCCGTGACTGATTCGCTCAAATCGATTACGAAAAGGATCCTCCTGTCAGACATTTCTAAATGACCCCCTTTGCAAAGTTCATAAGAAGTGGGTGCAATAGAGACATTATCATGAGTGAAACTTTCCAGGTATTTATACCTGTAGTCTCTACAAGTAGCTGAAAGATTATCGCCACTGACAGAACGAATTATTCTTGTCAGCTCGGTGAAATCCGTTGGTGCTACATTCCCCGTACTTGTCAAACGAGGGTCTGGTTCAGCCACCCGAGATGTGATGGCTAGTGTGACTGTACGTATCATGTGATGACAATATCAGGGAGATAGACACTGTACATTATTGGACACCGACAGTCACCATCACTTTGTGAAGGCAATGAAAAATGAATGATAAACATGTTTCGCTCATAAAAAACAAACACTCGTGGATTCATCATCAGAGGATCATCTAAAATATGAAAATATGATTCTCATAATATTTTATAAAAAGGCAAAACTGAATTGTTCAAATAAGGTTGACAACTCTTTGGACAAAAAGTCTACCGTTGGTTTCATTTTGTGTGAGTTGAGCACATACCATATCCGAAACCTACCTTACATAACGTCAACTGTTCGTAAAAGACTGATACAGACGGTTTGTGAAGGCCGTAAAACTTTTGAGTCAAATACAATTACGTTATCGTGTGAAAAGTGTTAGCTCCAGGACATAAAATTTACACATTATTCCACTGAGACCACTTTTCAAATCTAAATGTGTTTGCTCTTTCCAACCAGATTGCCTCCTTAATCCCGCTCCAACGGAGAGGTTACGTCACTTATTTCTTTTAATCTTGAAATTACGGAAAACTGACGTGCCGGAGTTTGAAAGACTTTAACCAGGCTTTAAATCCAGGACCGTGTTCTGAAATGTTCGCGAACTACAATTACTTTCCGATGTGAACGCAACAAACGCCATTATTTCCTTGCAATGACGGATCTGTCCTTGTGCTATGTTAAACAAGCAAACTTTACACAGAAGCGGCTTCTTTACGCTCAAGTGAAACTTTGCTAAACACAAGAGCAATAACATATCGGAATGTTTGATACGTGTTGTAGAACAACAACTGAAAGGGAACGATGAATTCATGTGTAAAATTAAATAATCAAAAAAAACTTAATATCGTCGATGCTATTAATAGTTCACCGTAATAATAAATTAATGAGTAACTGTGCAATTTGAATGAGAATGACTGTATCTTTTTGTCCGGTATTTCACCGCTATCTGACAAATAAATAAATGAACACGTATTTTATAGTGAAGCGATATGTAAAGTACTAGCGAACCTCGAATATTGAGCTGCTCATCAGCCCTAGCGGATTGAAAACCATTTGAATGGTTCGGGATTCCCTAGGTATTTGTCAAAAATCCCCCTGAGCTGTCATTTGGATGATATTGAGAATTAATCTTCAAGATAACTACACAATACACTATTAATAATGCACTCCGCATTCTTGCTTTTTATTTAATATCAAAAGGAAGCACTATAGCCCAGCAAGCGCATTTGTTTTTGTTCACATAATGGCAAGTCTGTCCTTCTGTCTGTCTGTCTGTCCGTCTGTTTTGTTTGTTTGTTAATTTTAACTATTTTCCACTGCCGTCATTCTCTTTCAGAGAGTGCTTGTTTTTTAAAGTGACTTCATTTTGGATTAAACTTTAACAACAAAAAAACAAAACTTTCTTACAGTAAGGTAAGGAAGTGTTCGGAACCTCGTGCAAGGCCATGTTTCGGTTACAATGCCAGTCACTGATGTGTAAGACTATAAAAAATTGTCATCGTCGGAGATGTATTCAAGATGTGTTGTGGCTTGAAAAGTGTTGAGAAAATTTTTTGTTCTCCACTGAGTCTGTGAGATAAATCGCATGAAAATGTATGTTATCTTTTTGCTTTTGTTCAATTCATATTACCTCTGTCAAATTTCAGCGTTGAAAGAAATAGACAGCCGAGAACAATTTACACCAGTAAAAAAAATCAAAGAAACAAGCAAACCAAAGCAAATAATAGGGTACACGAGTTCATTTTTTGCACATGACTGAACACATTTCCCGTGATAGAACATGATGAAACTGCCTGGGAAGTAACGTACCAGGCGCCAAATGTAAAATAATTATTTTACACATTAGAAGAACATATTCATACGAAAAGGGTGTATTTGCATGCATTTATCAATAAAAATAAACTACTATAGCATAAGTATAAATAAATCAATACAGACATAAGTAAATACATATATGAGTGAAAAAACATACATATATGTGAACCAATTCACACAAGACCTATGAAGACAGACATATACATACACACGTGCATACGTACGTGCATACATACATACATACATACGTACGTGCATACATACATACATACATACATACATACATACATACATACATACATACATACATACATACATACATTCATACATACATACATACATACATACATACATGCATACATACATACATTCATACATACATACATACATGCACTCACGCACACACGCACATACATACATACATACATACATACATACATACATACATACATACATACATACATACATACATACATACATACATACACAAGCCCATATGCACTCATGCACGCACGCACGCACATACATACATACATACATACATAGCCCATATGCACTCATGCACGCACGCACTCACATACACACAAACCCACACACTCATATACATACATACATACATACACACATACATACATACATACATACATACATACATACATACATACATACATATACATACATACATACATATGTACATACATACATATACACACATACAGGATCGAAAAGTTTACATGAGGGGAACGAAGTACGCATGCGTATATCCACTCGCACACACACACACTGCTACTCGGAAAAGTTTACATGAGGGGGAACGAAAGACGCATGCGTATATCTACTCGCACACACACACACACACACTGCTCTGAAAAGTTTACATGAGGGGGAACGAAATACGCATGCGTATATCTACTCGCACACACACACACACACACACACACTGATCCACGCCGCCCTTGAAGATATCCTATAATGCATTGCTGTAAGCCCAACGCCTAAACCGGAAATAGGCTCATTTGGCGTCAAGACACCAAGGCGAGCGGATCGGCCTCGCTCATCCAATCTTGCCGCATATGGCAAGCAATTGCGATAATGACGAATGCTTTATTTCCAAAAATCAGTAAATGACATGCTTTATCCATCTGTACTCCAAACCAATGACCCGAGCGCGTTCGACACGCCACAAGTACCGCTGCGATATCACAGCTACCCCGTGAATTGTTGTAGCGAAGCCAGCAGTTTTTCTCACAGAAACAAGTTGCATAATGTACTCAGTAAAACGTTGTCAGGTACATGTAACATGAAAACTGACTGAGGTCGAAGTGACTAAGGCACCGGGATTGATTTGACCACAAACAACGACAAGAGGGTGTGAATTACTTGGGTCGAAACGGACAGGGGTCGAGGTGACCTGCTGCCCCGGTCCTCAACTGCAGGCCTGACGGCCTGGCTATGTTTACATAAGGCGTCCACATTTTAGAAAATCACTAAAAGTAGGCAGAAAGAAAGCCCCCATTACGTGAAAACGCTAGGGGTCGATAGGGGTCGGATGACAGTTTGACACATTTCGTACCATTAAGAGTCGAATGATACTACATTGACCGGGTTGACCATATGACTTTCATCAAAAAACGTCCGGGGAAAAGTGAATACATTTGATGTTTGACCAAACCTTACAAAGCATCAATTTTTCGATCAAAAAATTCACGCGTAGAACTAATGAAAATTCGCAAAAAAATACCACTGCCTTGTACATCAGGCACTAAAATGTCGTAGGCGTGAAAATGAGTTTATTAGAAAATACACAGTGGCTCTTAATATTAGTTTGAAAATTCCAGTTCTCCGTACTCCGTTGCTGTCTAGTTCCAGTGGGCATACTTGGCATTCCAGACATTCATTCCCTGCTGAGTGGAGCTACGTACGATCCTGAGTAAAGTAAGCAGAGAGTTTAGAGAGCAGAGAGTTTAGCAGTAAAGCTGTTGCTTTAGTTCCAGTAAGCTGTTGCTGTAGTTCCTGTTGAATGCTGTATTTAACCATTAAAGCCCCAGTATTTGTAACTTTTAACAATTTTTTTCATATTTTTGATTAAAATGACATCCTCAGTATGTGAAAGTAGACCATAATTAATACTGACTCGCATGGTTTGCATGCCCAGCCCGCCTCACGATTAACAGTAAAAGGAGTGAAAAATGACTTCTTGTCCGGACCAGAAGTCAGCTTTGTTGACACACGAAACGAAACGTAATCACACCACCGCGCATGCTCAACCACATCTACGCAAGTTATACTGTGGCGTCCGTAGAAACCATACGCTCTTCGAAAAGGTCTGGTCCATCGAAACTGGAGACTCAGCTAAAAACGCGCGAAAGTTGGGTGAAATACCGGAAAGATATAAATATGTAAGTTTTTACAGATTGTTCCGACTATAATGAGCCGTGCAAACAAACGTCTTGAACAGCTAAACTAAAGACGGAGGCAGTCGATTGTAAGCTTCATGCAATGCAAGGCACTGCACGTTGTGACCGATGGTACGGAGATCAAGTTTGCTGAATGACTTGAGAGAGAAAAACATATATGAATAAAAATTCAACACTTCACCATTGTAATCATTGAACTAGTCGTTTCTTCCATTATGGAGTATAATGAAAATTTCATTGAAAATAAATGACGGGACTGATTCTGCTCCGTCTACTCAAACGAAGTTTTGTGTACGGCCAGGCTACGCTGCAGGCAACACAGCCTATCAACTTCACATATCGTTGCCGTACGGCGTAATTGAAAACGCTCAGAAAGGAAAAATTATATCTTGAATGCAGTACAAAAGTCTTACTTATTAAATTTAAAAGTATTTCAAAATAATATCGAACGTAACGGGTATCTAATCCTCACAAGGACTACAGTAGCAGTGTTTTCTCTGCATGCTCACCGAAGCGGGCAATTTCTGCCCCATTCATCAAAATTAGGGGGCAAACTTGACATTTGAGGGGGCAGTATTTTTTAATGCTTACTAATGATATTGGGCCCAAACAACATATCCTATCAAAACATGAACATAAAATGCATGGCACTGGTATCCATGGAGACTGAAGCACAACTATGTCCTTTACTGTGTTTTCTTTTCGATGCGTACACTCCACGTTATCACGTCACCAAAATTGAATGACAGGCGATATTTTGTTTTTTCCGGGGGAATAACGGCAAATTTACAGGTCACTACACAGTGCGCTTGGGTCACCATCATACGGACATGCGTGCTGTGTTTTGTGCGCGATTTTCGCGCAGTCAGTAACTTTCAAAGGGCAGAAAAAGGCTCGAAATGCGCAATTTGCGCAATCGCGCAGTCGAGAGAAAACCCTGCAGTAGTACAACAAGTATCGGCTAGCTGCGATGCGATGGAGCTCTGCAGGCATTGTAAGATTAGAAGTTCGAACACAAGAGAGATCCCGGCCTCACTGCAAAGTCGTGCCCTGCGCACCCGGCCCGACAGCAAACTAACCTCTTGGTTTGATTCTGTTGTTTATATATTTTTGTTTAAAATTCATGATACATATCTGACTTTCACAACTGTACAATTTGCTCAGGACTGTGAGTTTGGCTGTAGTCTACAGACGATCGGAGGGAGCTAAAGCAGGCCCCAAATTTGCATGGACAATGCCCGGGACAATTATAGACGCAGCTCGATGAGAAAGTCATTCACATAAGGGGAGAACCATTTGATTTTTTTTGGGGGGGGGGTATGGAGGAAATGGGTATGAGAGCAAATTTTTTTTTCCTGTCACAGTGACAGCAATTTTTTTTTCTACTGTCAGAGCTGCATCAATTTTTTTTTTCAAATGGAGTAGCAATGCAAATTTTTTTTCCTTTGTCATCAAGTTTGTGATGCGTTGTCATTATTTACGGCCTGAAACTCAGAAATTTCGAGTGACACCCCCCACCCCCCTGTCAACCATGATGAATTTGAGTAACTCCACTCTATAACTCTGAAATTTTGACTGATCCCCCCACTTAGAAAAGTTAAATACAAATACATGTATTTGTAAAATTTACAAAATACAGCAACAGTAAAGACCTTTGAAATCCTGATGTACTCTGCTAGACTATCATCAGTTATCTCATGATGGTTCAAAAAAGGTGAATCCATCAAAATGAAATTGCACGTCACAATAAAATAAAGATATAAAAGCTCACGCAGTATCTAACCATATAGTATATTGTTTAATTTGGATGGGTGTTATGACAGGGTTTTCACTGGGATATCTGACCGGGCAGAATTTGAAAGTACAGGGGAGAACACGCGAGAGGCTTACGGGGAAAGTGTCACAGGGGCTTTCCCCTATCTTGCATGGAAATTTTTGAGATATTGATGTGTGCAATGGTGCAGTCTGGTGCAATCTGAGAGGTGTTTTTTAATTTTTTTACCACGTGAAACTGTTAGAACACCCCAAGGGGGAGAGCACAAGAGGGGGTTTCCCCCTCTCGTATTAGAAATTTTGGAAAATTGATGTGTTTAATGGTGCAATCTGAGAGGAGTTTCAGGTTATTTTGCACTCGGTAAAACTGTTTGAAAATGACATTGAACACTGCAATATTTTTTTACATTTTATGCATGATCAGTGTTTGTGTCACAATATTCAACAACCAAACAATGACAATACAATTTGTGAAAAACAGTTCTGTTTGCCAGAGACTGAAGATAAATAAATATACAGGAATGGAAAATCTGTGACCTTCTTGTGTCATTTCTCCAGCTGCCAGCTTCTAATAAAAAGCCTGAATATGGTATGTTTAACTGTCAAAATGGTCATTGAACTGAGGTAAATGAAAACATGTTTCTGTGATAATAAAGGATGAATTCACAACAGTGTTACGTGCAGAGAAAACGAACAAAAGGGTGAACTCAGCAGTTTCCGTTTAAACAAAATTTATTACGAAAACAAAACTAATTGCTAAGTTAGGGACAGAGTACAAGCTTTAAAAGTGTACAGACTACTTATCTCAGCTGGGACGGCAAAGCTCCAGTCTCAGAGTTGTAACAGTCAGTCGGATGAATGAACAGTCCTTTGGCTTGCAGGCTTGAAGCTGCACAAAGACCACAGTATAAATCCAGCGTTGACAGTGAAGGTCTTGAAAAGTCTTGAGAATGACTACTGCTGGAGTTTAGTAACACACAAGAGACACGATCCCAAAAGTCTGACTGGAAGCTGTGCACGTCCCTTTTATAAAGGCATGTAAGAACAATCTAGAACTTTTATTGACACGCTAATTACTGTTCTAAAATTATCTCCCTTACACAACTAATCAACTTTCCAGAACATTCCAAACATGACTAATTGAATTCAAGGTTGTGAGGTCATCAAGGGCAGTGACCTTGGGAATGTTCTAGACTAATTGAACTCAGGTCATGATGAGTGTGGGGGAAATGACCTACATAACACACCCCCTCTTCAAAAAAAAAGAAATTTTTCAAAGAAAAATCTTTTTTTGCAAATGTAATCTTGAAAAAGATTTAAGTACTCAATTTTTGTTTTACTCTAAAGTAAAACTTCTTGAAAGTGAACAACAATAAACTCTAAATACGAGAGAGACAGTCTGCAATTAAATTGTCTCTGCCTTGGATATGTCTAATGTCAAGATTAAACTCCTGTAACATTAAACTCCATCTTAGCAATCTCTGATTTTTGCCTTTAAATTTCTGCAGAAAAACAAGAGGGTTGTGATCAATATAAACCACTATTGGCTGATTTGAAGAAGTAACATAAACTTCAAAATGCTGTAAAGCTAATATCAAAGATAAACACTCTTTTCAATTGTAGAGTAGTTTCTCTGGGATTTGTTAAATTTGCGTGAAAAATAGCAAACAGGATGATCTATACCATGACTATCCTCTTGCAATAAAACAGCACCAGCAGCCGTATCACTAGCATCTACAGCTAATTTGAATGGCAAAGTGAAATCTGGTGCAGACAACACTGGGGCACTTTGCAGTATGGCTTTAAGTGTATCAAATGCCTGTTGGCATTGCTCTGACCAAACAAACTTTACTTTCTTTTTAAGTAAGTTAGTCAAAGGCTCAGTAATTGTGGAGAAATTTGGACAGAATTTTCTGTAGTAACCAGCCATACCGAGAAAGCGCATCAGTTTGTCGTTTGCAGTTTGGTATGGGAAAACTTGAAATGGCACTGATTTTAGCATCAACAGGTTTTACCTCACCCTGTCCTACAGTATGTCCGAGGTAAGTTACCCTCGCCCAACCAAACTCAGATTTGGCAAGGTTGACAGTCAACATTGCTTTGCTCAGTCTCTCAAAGAACTTCCGCATGAGCTTGATGTGTTCCTCCCAGGTGTCACTATACAGGACGACGTCGTCAACGTAGGCTGCACACCCGTCTAGCCCGGATATGACGTCGTTGATCATCCGTTGGAACGTTGCCGGAGAGTTCTTCATTCGAATGGCATCACCTTGTACTGGAACAATCCGTCTGGTGTAACAAAGGCGGATATTTCACGAGCACGATCCGAGTCGAGAGGGACTTGCCAAAATCCCTTCAGTAGGTCAAATTTTGTCACATACTTGGCTTTTCCCACTCGGTCGATGCAGTCATCAATCCTCGGGATTGGGAAAGTGTCTGTCTTTGTTAAAGTGTTGACCTTCCTAAAGTCCGTGCACATACGATAACTGTGATCTGATTTGGGAACAAGTATGCACGGCGAACTCCAGTTACTTTTACTGGGTTCAATAAAGTCATTGTCCAGCAGGTATTTGACTTCTTCCTGGAGATATTTCGCTTTTGTTGGATTCAGTCTGTATGGATGTTGTTTTACAGGCTTACTGTCCCCAACATCAACGTCGTGATAGATGACGTTTGTCCTCGTTGGAACATCTTGAAACAGGTGTTTATATTCGTGGAGCAGTTCTTTCACCTGTTGTTGTTGTTCTGGCTGGAGGTGTGCCAACTTTGTAGACTCCAGCTTCTCCAGGATTTCTGAGTTCTGAAGCTTGACCGAGCCCAGCTTTGCGTTTAGAGTATTTTCACTCAAGTCAGTTTCAGTATCACTATCTTCATAATGGTTTGAACTGACTGCACTGACAGGCTGAGTTATAGTAGGATTATCCCTATCCAAATATGGCTTAAGCATATTTATGTGACATAGCTGTTTTTTGTTTTCGCCTGTCAGGTGTTATTATGATGTAATTTAAATCACTCAATTTCTTATCAATTAGGTATGGCCCAAAGTAACGAGCATGGAGTGGTTTGCCAGGAATTGGAAGTAGAACAAGAACTTTTTGACCTGGTTCAAACTTCCGTTTTGAGGTGCTTTTATCATATTGGTTTTCATTGACTGCTGAGATGACTCAAGATTTTCTCTGGCTAATTCACATGCTTTAGAGAGTTTCGTACGAAAATCTGAGACATATTGCAAAATATTCAGACAATCATCATCGTCTGATAGGAATTTCTCTTTAACGAGCTTAAGTGGGCCATGGACTGTATGTCCAAATACAAGCTCAAATGGGCTAAAACCAAGAGACTCTTGAATTGACTCTCTAACAGCAAAGAGCAGAAAATGAATTCCTTCATCCCACTGCTTCTCTGTGTCAAAACAGTAGGTCCTAATCATGTTTTTCAAAGTTTGATGAAATCGCTCAAGAGCACCCTGACTTTCTGGATGATAGGCGGATGACCTATACTGTTTTATGCCTAGCTGATCCATTACTTGTTGAAAAATTCCAGACATAAAGTTGGAGCCTTGATCGGACTGGACACATTTAGGGAGGCCAAATAAAGTGAAAAATTTGACTAAAGCTCTCACTATAGTCTTTGTCTTTATATTTCTCAGTGGTATGGCTTCTGGGAACCGAGTTGATGTACACATTATTGTCAGCATGTACTCATTTCCTGATCTTGTTTTTGGTAAGGGCCCAACACAGTCTATTAGAATCCTACTAAATGGTTCTTGAAATGCAGGAATTGGCTGTAAAGGGGCCTTTGGAATGGTCTGATTTGGCTTTCCTACCATTTGACATGTGTGACAAGTTTTACAGAAATGTGTTACATCCTGCCTGAGATTAGGCCAATAAAAGTGACTGAGAATTTTATGATAAGTTTTCCTTACTCCCAAATGACCAGCCCAGGGCGTTTCATGGGCCAGGCGCAATATTTCAGCACGATAGGGCTTTGGAACCACAATTTGATGTTTTATAGCCCAGTCGTCATCAACCAAGACATCTGGAGGTCTCCATTTACGCATGAGAATACCAGATTTTGTATAATAGGAAACAGAGCTATCTGAAGTTTTATCTTCATCATCTACCCTGTCAAACAAAGACAAAATATCTGGGTCTTTGTGTTGTTCTGCAATGAGATTTGATCTAGAAAATGTCTGACTTTGGTCAGCAGAAGTTTTACTGGAAGTTTCAAATCCACGAGGGATAACGGAATGATCCGTGTCAAACACCTGACTGAGAAAGGTGTCATTTAAGTCAACATCTGTGACATTATTTTTGAGAGTATTTTGATTCTCGGAAGTTTTCTTTGACATGGCTCGAGTAATGGCACATGAAGGAAATAAATCGGGTATCTCTTGTTCAATTGGCTCTGGATCCTGATCTAAAGTAGGATTATCAGTCACAAGTGGATTAGTAATGACCTTGTCCCCGGCAAGGTCGTTTCCAAGAAGAAGGTGAATCCCTTCAAAAGGCAAAAAAGGCCTAATACCTAAAGCCACAGGTCCAGAAACAAAGTCCGAAGACAAATAGACATTATGGAGAGGAACAGGAATAAAGTCATTGCAATCTACACCCTTAATAAGAACTTTAGAACCTGAAAATGACTTTTCAGAAAACGGCAGGGTATCTGCCAACAAAAGAGACTGGGAAGCCCGGTATCTCTTAAATTTTGACAGGGGTAGCGGAAGAAAAATCACTAGAAAGTGATATAAAACCATCGTGAATAAATGGCTCGAAAATACCCATAATGCTATCTTGAGAAGAATTGACCTTGACCTCATTAATTGGGGATAAGAGGGGTTTAACCTCAGAAAATGTGTTGCACACATTATTAGACTCTAATTGAGTTGATGAAGAAATAAAGCCGGTGGGCTTAGATCCACTTTGACCACTTTGACCTTCACGTTTTCTTTTCAATTTGAAACACTCTGACATTAAATGGCCGTCTTTCTTGCAATAATTACAAGAAAGTGTACCGAACTGTTTGTCAGAAGGAGATTGAGACTTGGGATCTGATGATGGGGAAGTGTTACTTGAATTTTGTGAACTGTTGTCATTTGATTTCCTACTCTCCTTTGAAAAATTCTTGGATGAAAAGCTGGAGTTAAATTTACCTGCATTGTTTCTGTAGAAAAAGGACTGGGATGGTTTGCTGAGAAATGAAGATTTGTGGGTCAATGAATAATCATCGGCCAAACGTGCAGCAACCTCCAATGTATCTGCCTTTTGTTCATGGATAAACGTCTTGATGTCACTCCGGATGCACCTTTTGAATTCCTCAATCAAAACAAGCTGTCGTAATTTGTCATAATTCTGACTGACCTTTTCAGAAGAACACCAACGATCAAACAGTTGTTCTTTTGTTCGAGCAAATTCAACGTAAGTTTGATCTTTCACCTTCTCACAATCCCTAAATTTCTGACGGTAAGCTTCAGGCACCAACTCATAGCCCTTGAGAATTAATTCCTTCACAGAATCATAATTTGAAGCCTGCTCTACTGACAACTGAATGTAAATTTCTCTGGCTTTACCCACCAAAGCACTCTGCAAAAGCATAGACCAGGACTCCTTAGGCCAATTCAGACTCTGAGCAATTTTCTCAAAATGGAGAAAATATTTGTCAACATCCTTTTCTTGGAAAGGGGGAACTAACCTGAAATGCTTAGTGATGTCAAACTTGTCCGAAGGGAAGAATTTTCCTGACTGTCCAAGCTCTAAACGTTTTATTTCTACCTGTAATCGCTGTTCTTCTAATCGCAATTCTTTTTCTCTCTGTCTTTCTTCCATTTCTAATCTTTCCTGCCTTTCTTTTTCTTTCTGTCTTTCTTCCATTTGCAATTCTTTTTCTTTCATTTCCTTTTCTAATTCCAATTTCTTAAGCTCCAAATCTGCCTGTCTCTCTTTTTCCATTTGTAATTCTTTTTCTCTCATTTGTAATTCTAGTTTCTTGATCTCCAAATTTGTCTGCATTTCTAATTCTAATTTTCTGAGTTCAGAGGTAGACTTGGGCTCATAATCTTTCAGGGTGGATTCCTCAAATTGGCCTAAATCAACTAGATGTTTGGCAATACGGTACTGTATTCCCTCTTGCGCATAGATCTTTTAACTTCTACTTTAAGGAAATTTGCCAGTGCTATGAGGTTGTCTTTTCTGAGGGAATTAAATGTGTCCTGATCAAGGTCATCCATAAATTCGTCTGGTTTAAATTCCGCCATGATTAAATTTCGATGAGTTCACAGTATACAGTAGTTTTGAAAAGGCTGTCAAAATGTTGTCAAACGGCTCAAAATATTCGTATCCCGGACAAGCCCCCAATTTGTTACGTGCAGAGAAAACGAACAAAAGGGTGAACTCAGCAGTTTCCGTTTAAACAAAATTTATTACGAAAACAAAACTAATTGCTAAGTTAGGGACAGAGTACAAGCTTTAAAAGTGTACAGACTACTTATCTCAGCTGGGACGGCAAAGCTCCAGTCTCAGAGTTGTAACAGTCAGTCGGATGAATGAACAGTCCTTTGGCTTGCAGGCTTGAAGCTGCACAAAGACCACAGTATAAATCCAGCGTTGACAGTGAAGGTCTTGAAAAGTCTTGAGAATGACTACTGCTGGAGTTTAGTAACACACAAGAGACACGATCCCAAAAGTCTGACTGGAAGCTGTGCACGTCCCTTTTATAAAGGCATGTAAGAACAATCTAGAACTTTTATTGACACGCTAATTACTGTTCTAAAATTATCTCCCTTACACAACTAATCAACTTTCCAGAACATTCCAAACATGACTAATTGAATTCAAGGTTGTGAGGTCATCAAGGGCAGTGACCTTGGGAATGTTCTAGACTAATTGAACTCAGGTCATGATGAGTGTGGGGGAAATGACCTACATAACACAGTTCAGTTTTGTCCTAGATCCTGTGAAAATTTTGAGAAATTGATGTGTGCCACGGTGCAGTGTAGTGCAATCCGATAGGTATTTTAAATTTGTCTTTTACCGGTAAAACTGTTAGAAAACCCAAGGGGAGGGGAGAGCACGAGAGGGGGTGCCCCCTCTTGCATTGAAAATTTTGAGAAATGGATGTGTGCAATGGTGCAATCTGAGATGTGTTTCAATTTATTTCGCCAAAAAAAATTGAGTAACCCTGCCCCCTTCTTCCTCTCCACATTTTGAGTAACGCCCCCCTGAACTTTTCAATTTTCTTAGTGACCTCCTCCCTTGTATTTCATTATATTTGTTGTTCCTCAATTTTTCATTGTCAACTTGTACATCTTCCTAATATATTTATATTGAGAGAATAATATATTGATTTTAACACTAGTTTATTGACTCCTGTCTTGTGTTTTAAAATTTTCACAATTTACAGAAGTCAAAAAGTCCCCTTTAGATAGTGCCTATGCAATTGAGATATTGCAACAGAAATCCTGAAATATGATTTCTTGGGTCAGAAAAGGGAAGGAAAACGTTGAGTGTACTGAGGTGTAAAGTAGACCTATGTAGTGCATGCTTATATCGTAAGTGCGGGGAAAAAAACATAAGAATTGCTTGTGGTAAAAAACATTTGCGCCGTCTATGGCGGCGCGCCGGCAAAGAATAAATGAGAATAGGGTTTCCAAATTTTGCTAATTTCTGGTACATTGTGACAACTTTTTTTTTCACTTCTGTCTGTTATGACAATTTTTTTTTCTCAGGCCATGACAGGATCAATTTTTTTTTTCTTCTATCTCACCTAGCGACAATTTTTTTTTTCTCAAAATCCTCCATACCCCCCCCCCAGAAATCAAATGGTGTACCCCTAAACCTAAATGAAGAGATCAATACAAAACTTTTAAACATCACTGGTTCTGAAAATTTATGATCAACGGTTCTGACCTACGGATTTTACACTGCGACGTTGTTTTTTGTGTGTATGGCCGGCTACTAGTCCTGTAACGCTGTACTACATGGAGGTAGTAGACTGTACAAGTGCAGCGGGGTCGGGCCGAGATGCCATGGTTTGGGGCCTGCAGCAAGGTAAAATTGACAGCGTCCATTGCAGAATGCCCGCGTGTTATTCTTTCTCGTTTGGGAGGAAATTTACCGCTGTATTCAGAATGCCTTTTTACCAGTATAGAAGTTCAGTAACTGATGCATCAAGAGCCAAGAGTCTGTAAATTTCTTAGCAGAAGCTCCATTGTTTTTTTCTAAATTTTCGCTGAGATACAGCAGTGCGTATACTGGTCCCGATCGTTCTGACTCAGGCGTTCACAGCTGTTTAGGGAGCCGTCATTATTTACGATCTGGGGGTCGGAGGAATTACATTTGAAACTCCGAAATTTTGAGTCACACCCCAGCCAACCATGATGACTTTGAGTAACCCCCTCTCTAACAGAAAGTTTGGCTTACCTGAGCGCATGTAACAATATGTAGATATAAAAGCTCACCTAATAACCAGTCCCCGACCATATAGTATTGTTAAATTTGGATGGGTAGCATGTCAGTATGGTATGGTTAAATGTCCAAGTGGTTGTTGAACTCAAGTCAAATAAAATATACATTTCTAATATGATGAATTCACAACAGTTCAGTTTAGTCCTAGATCCTTTGCACTTATAGTGATATCTGTCGAGAACATTTCTCCATGACCCAGCCTCTCCTTCCAACCCTGGTAACGACTGCAGAAAACTACTGTGTGACACCATCATCACCACTGTTGGTCCTTATCTTTAATGTCGCTGGTGCCATTGCGTACATGAACAACGATATCATTCTCATCGTCACTATCTTCTCTTTCATAATAAGTATTGCTAGTAGTAGCAGCTACTTGTAGTTTTTTGCCTTGCTTCATCTAGTTGATATTTATTTGTACTGTTATATTTATTTTCTTTTTATTTAATATGTATCAGAGTAAAATATATATAATAAACTAATCATTATGTCATTGAGGACAGAGTAAGACAAAGAAAAAACATTTTGAGCACCCCCTTATAACTTTCAATTTTTGAATGACCCCCAGGTCATAAATACTCACGGTTCCCTTACTTGCTGCCAAGGCCATCGCGCGCGCGTTCACTGCATACGACAGCCTACCACACATTGCCAAACTATGTTGCTTCGATTTCGGAATCACCTTGGCGCTAAAGCGACTATCAGCTGAGATTTATTACTTCAAGTTACTCAATTTTGATAGCTATTTGCATACAGAAGTGAGCCAAGTGTATATAGTGTCGTCTTGATTTTACATCGGTACCCGGAGTTCTGAGTGACCAACTGCAGGGTGCGCATCGGTGCACTGCCGACTGCAGTTTGAATAATCCGTATATAACGCACACGGTACCAGAATAGAATGTTAGCCTCCTCTGCCAAAGTTCTGTATCCTCTGAAACACAGTAGCAGTACGTATTTGAACGGAGAAGAACAAAATAAAACCATTCGCAGGTCATTCAGCCGGCGACCATGGGCGATTACCTAGGCAGTGTGGCGTGGCATGGCAAGGCCCCAGGAATGTTGCAGGCTCGATGATGTCATCAGTATCGGCGTTCTCGATCACGTGCACAGCCTACAAGTTGTCAACAAACCCGCGCGGCAATACAACTCGATCGGGCAATATTTAGCGTTTGTATGTCACTACAGGAGCACAAATTTGGCTTATTTCTTTACTGAACTACATTTCACGATGGATGTAAGAGAATAATATGTAATTTCGAACATAAAAAAGGTTAAAAGTTACAAATACTGGGGCTTTAAAGAATATAAGCCGAATGGCAGAGAGCTGTAATACACGACTCCCAGTGTTTTATTGGCCTGGGTTGGGCCGTTAACCCCAGCAGAACTTCGCCGGCATGGCAGGTACCATTAAGTCAGAAACCCTTACGGGGCCTCTAAGCAGTGTAGTATTACTCAGGCCGGCTACCACTTTACCACTGTGTAAAGCCCTGTACGAACCCGACTCACGACACAAAGGCAAGAAAGAGAAAAAGTGTCGCACATCTTTGTCATCGTCACTAGCCTTCGACGCCGCGAGGTACGTAGAGTCCGAGTTGGGAGTGAGCTCCCCGGTGTGGCACTTCCGGGCCTGCAGATCGTCGCGTCAGTGTGTGTATCTCAGAGAGAGTAGCAATGTGTGTGTTGTGTTTGTTGTGTGTGTGTGTGCGAGTGGATATACGCATGCGTACTTCGTTCCCCCTCATGTAAACTTTTCAGAGCAGTGTGTGTGTGTGTGCGAGTAGATTATTTATACGCATGCGTATTTCGTTCCCCCTCATGTAAACTTTTCCGAGTAGCAGTGTGTGTGTGTGTGTGTGTGTGTGTGTGTGAGTGTGTGTGTGTGTGCGACTGGATAAACGCATGCGTACTTCGTTCCCCTCATGTAAACTTTTCGATCCTGTATGTGTGTATATGTATGTATGTATGTATGTATGTATGTATGTATGTATGTATGTATGTGCGTGCGTGCGTGCGTGAGTGCATGCATGCATGTATGTATGTATGTATGTATGTATGTATGTATGTATGTATGTATGTATGTATGTATGTATGTATGTATGTATGTATGTATGTATGCACGTACGTATGCACGTATGCACGTACGTATGCACGTATGTATGTGCGTGCGTGAGTGCATGTATGTATGTATGTATGTATGTATGAATGTATGTATGTATGTATGTATGTATGTATGTATGTATGTATGTGTCTGTCTTCATGTCGTGTGTGAATTGGTTCACATATATGTATGTTTTTTCACTCATGTATGTATTTACTTATGTCTGTATTGATTTATTTATACTTATGCTATAGTAGTTTATTTTTATTGATAAATGCATGCAAATACACCCTTTTCGTATGAATATGTTCTTCTAATGTGTAAAATAATTATTTTACATTTGGCGCCTGGTAGTAACGTACTACAAACACAAGCAAGAATCTGCAACATTTGAATATTTTACCTACAAATAATCACTTTCTTATTTTTAGACCTTGCAATTGCCCTCTTATTGCCAATTGGCGTATAATACGTGACTGTCCATGTATGTCTGATATTTGCAATCGAAGTAATACTCTAGAGATGGTCACATGTAAAAATAATAAAATTCCTACGCGTTATCAACTCACTGTCGTAAGCCCGTATTTTCAAATATACATGCTACTGTTTAAGCCTTATAACAAACGTAATATGCAAATAAGTGACTTATTGACACAAACAAATTTGATAGTAAGACTAGTACGTTAAATCTCATAGTGATGATTTTGTGTGAAGTTGTACAACATATGTATATTTATATATCCCAGAAAGCCATATTGCTTTGTCCCATGAAACAATCGCTCGTTACACTGTAACAAGTTAAGGGTATCGGACATGAACAAGATGACAAAAGCTGCCTTGGATCGCACCACGAAACAAACTGAAGTCTATGAGCATGTCATGATGGGTTGGTAGTTTTCCTAGTTTGAATCAATTGATTTGGTTTTATATTTGTTTTGGCTTCAGGAAAGATGTTAAAATAGCCACATGATAGACATATTAGATCATATCGTGAAAAATAATTGCTGGTTCTGTAAACAACATATAATTTATTCACATGGAAGTTGTCATTGTACCGAGATTGCCCACAGCAAGATCAGAGTAATGACTCCAAACATAAAAATGTAACAAAGTGGCAGCCTTTTGGACATATTGAATTCTACCAGGAAAAGACAGGCGGAATTACAGTTCAGTACATTTGGCAATATAGCATGTGCAATAGTCTGTGACGGAGCACGTGCGCCATACCCTATCGTGGGTGTAAACAATTCGACCTCAACAAGTTCAAGGTCATGCCAGTTACAGATCTGCAGACACCAAAAATCAATCAGTTCTATAGCATTCCTCGACGTCTGCGTACAATACTTCATTTTAATGCACGCAGTCAGACAGTCTGTAGACATGGAACCGAACGACAGACTCACAGACGTCGATTTGACATCGGATTCCGCGCATGAACCAGAGCCTGGAAAGACACCATAGGGCGGCGCTGGTTTCTTGAACTTAATTACGCCAAAATCAGTGAAGCTCGATTTCAGTTATCTTTGTGTTTCTTGTAAATACACTTGGCAGTTCTTCTTACTCGTAGAAAAAGAACCATATGTTTGCAGGCAATAGACATCGACTGATATTTTGGGTCGACAGTTATCCTAACCCAGCGTTTATTAGGTGCGGTTTTCAATAATATTCACTGAAATTACGACAGAAAGGGAAAATGAAATCCGCGAGTATTGTTACAACTATCCAATCTACTTCATGTTATAGGTCAACTGCGTCCCCGGGTACCCGAGGGATGTTTACATAGATGCATTGTTCGAGTGACAATGGTGCGTTACCTAATTACCAGTCACAGTGAACATTTATCAATATTGTTCCTTATCCTATTTTTAGATATGAAAACTATACCATATACAAAGTGTTACGTTTGTCCCAATAATTTAGTTCTGATTAGGGGAGAGAAGTAAGCTTAATGTGATATGCAGGGCTTAAGAACTGTTAACAAAATATGATGTAGAATTAACAGGGTAAACAGAGTATAACTTGAACGAAAGACCTCCAAAATACCTGCGAAGACATGAATTTAAGCAAAGAAGCGATATTTGTCTACAGAAGGTAAACACAAATAGTCCTACAATCCAACACTACACACAAGGAATGTAATCATGACAAGTGCCCAGAAAGCTGGTTTTATCCTTAGGGACTACATTGGCTTGTATTCTCTTTGTATAGAAGACCGGATTTGTTCCCAAAAGGGAATCGCTTTGTTCTTTACATTACAATGTAGAAATTGGTTGAAACTGCCGTAGTATAGGCTATAGTATTTCACGAGAGAACTTCAATAGAAGTGAAGTTGATCTGAAACTTCCGTGAAGTTGATTTTGAAGCAAATATTACTAAACTTTCCCGTCCCTAACTGAGATCAAGTTTTTGCCAATGCAAAATTTGAACGAGAGGAAATTGTCTCAGCACTCGGCGTGTCTTCTAATTATTGTTTCCATTAAATTAAAGGCAGGAAAATGAAATCTTTACAAGTAATACAGCCTAATTAAACATATGCCTGTGCCATTGTCTCCTATGCTTTCCAATGAACCTGAAGAGAATACATATCTTTCCGATTGCTTTGCGTCACAAGTCATATTTTAACTTTAAGATCAAAGCAACTCAAAAATCTAAGGTTTCAATTATGTCACACAATTTTTACACAGATGATATGAACCGATTTCTTTAAAAATATTCCCAGAACAAATGCAGTCGGCCTTAAGTGAAAAGCAGCAATATAACAGTATAGGGTCTACGTATTTGATATTATAAATAGACATAATTTGGTTTTGAGAGAAAAGAACTGTCAATTCTTACATCTAGGATTTAGGTTTTTTATTTTCACCTTTCACAATGAGTCTTCAACAGCTGTAATGTAGCAAATTATCATCATATCTTATAATAATTGTATGTCCCAAGGGTGCGTTTTTGCACGATGAAAGTAATATCTTTGACATGAAAAATCGATAGTCCAATAAACGTGAGGGTATCACCGTGCGAAAATGTAGCTTATAAGAATTACGTTAAGGTAAATTCTCCCTCATACCGAATAAATTACCATCAGATTTGCTCAAAGCTGTCTCCACTGTTTTCTAGATATCAAATCTCACATTGTAAGTCTGCCTATCTTCACGTCAAATATACCAATTTAGGTGAACGGTCGACGAAAACCATGCGTATTTCCTAAGCGTCATTGTGTCAGCCAGGTCACCAGAGCTATGGAAACCTGAGATCGTATTCCGAACACTGGTCGTAGGTCCACCTTCATTGACGACGCTTCTGTTTTTTGGAGTAGCTCCCCCGGAGCTCCATGATGTATTTCATACGGCTCCGTGAATGTCCTGATCCCAGTGCTGAACACACCTTCATTTGCACCAATCGGCTATGATATGGGCGTCGCGGTTAATAAATGATTGCTGCTTGACCCGCCATAAGTAGAAGAAAGAATCTAAACCTTTGCCGCCGAGATTAGAAATTTTGGAAAACACCACACTGGTTCAATATTTTGTCAATCGATTCATGATCACAAATAAATTGCTCAATGAAAAACAGAAATCCCCGATTGGTCACAATTCATAATTGCAGTAGGGGGAAGATCATCTACCCATGAAAACATCCATTTTTATTGTAGAATTTCATTAAAACATTTGGACATTCGCATGAATAATCCACTGGGATTTATTCCGCACGATTTGCTGCAATCAGAGAATAATTTATCCATCAATGACGTAGTCCAGACAAAGCGTGATTGAATTCCAAAATAACATGGATTTACGGTATTCCATGATGTTCAACATACAAGGATATGAGACGAAATTCTCACGGCTCAAAAAATACTATGGGATCATGACAAACAAAAATCTGAAATTAAAAACAAACGAGAGAGAGTTAAAAAAAGATTTTAAAATTGAAAGAACGAGAGAAGCATTAAAGAAGGGAAACCTTAGGATGGTTATCAGAATGTTTTAATAGACATTTGCTTTTGTGAACAGGTGTTGCATAAACGTTGCATTCAAATAAATTGAAATTTGAAATTCAGGTAGTATGCGCCTCGAAAGTGAAAGATTTAAAATTTTGTTCAAGCTTTCCTCCATTCTCATACCAAATCAAGAATAAAAATCAGGGGTCACCGTGCACAGTTTGGTACTAGAAAAACAATTTACCTAACATTGATGGATTTTTGAAATTCAAAATGGACGCCACCCCTTGTTAACTCTATTGGAAAATATAAAATTTGATCTTCGAAAACTAAGGTGGCAAAAACGTTTCTTACTCCAAGAGCCTTAAAATGAGCCCCAACAAGTTGTGGATCAGAAAAAATTGTGCAAATTTGAGAGTCCGAATATCTGTCCTTGAGGCGTATTCTAATGTCCCTGAAATAAACTGAACAAGTTTGTAGGTGAGTACAGGCTGTCCTGGACATGACAACAGCATTGTATGGTAGGACAGAAGAGTATACATCGTTCAAGCTACTTTTCAAAATTTTCAAAGGTTTGTATTCATTCATTCAACATTAACAGACAAACCTAGCAGAAGAAAATGTTCACTATCGTTCAACCACATCTTTTCGCGAAATATTATGCTATAAGAATTTTGGTCGAATGGAGGAAAAGTGCAACTTTCGTTTGAGAACCAGTTTCTTTTTGGCTTTGTCTTTGGAGCCCTCCAAACAGTTCTCCGGACCGGTGCATTGTGACGCCGTAAGGGATGATAAAGACACGTTGATGGCCAGAATGCTGCTTTGAAACACTAACTCCAGGCAAGATGTATGTTTCTCTCATCTGGTAATCAAAAATAGGTCAAAACATCATCTCTAAAGGTGATTTGAGTATTGCAAATGGTATTTGTCAACCTGTCTAATTGACCTCATGAAAGTAAGTGCAACACTATTCAGCGTTGCTATGTAATCTGACATTGAGCACTTCAGCCCGTGTAAAAATATGTCAGTAGTTGTAATCAAAAGGATTGATTCTCAACTGTCTCCGGTGTAAACAGAGGACTTGTCTCTTATCTACAACTTCTCAATTACATTGCCATACTAAACACTGATATCCTAGCTTGTGGCGATCACGTGACGTGTCAGCACTATAATATGCTGCTTCTATTACTGTTATCAACTGTAAAAGGAAATTCCGATGAGAGGTTACACTTAATCAACAAATGGCACTACGAGTGATATCTGTGATGGATTAGAACAAAGGCAATGTTATTCATTCCGGGAAAATGGATCTTGAAGACAGGTTGTAAAATAAGACGGGCTAACACTAAAATGTTTTAACAAATGCACGAATCTGGCATCACATTTACGGAGTTTGTAAATCAAACATTAGGTTCGAGATGTTTGACGAGTGAACCCGAAAAACACACAACAGTCGCAGAAAATTGCAAAGCCAAGGATAATATTGGAAAGGCACTTGATGCTCTTATGTAGTCTGTTGACAGTAACGCATGAAAAATAGATCAGAAAAAAAACAGAATATAGAAAAGAAAAAAAAACAATATAGAACAGCTATGACGTACTCGTACCTGTTCAGGTTTTGAATGGTGTGTCTTCAAAACTGCTACTGTAACACTGGAATCCCTGATGGAGTGTCCTGGTTGAAATGAAATTTTGAGGTAGACTTGATAAAGAAATGGCTGTGAACGTGAAGTAGATGAACTGAAAATCATTGACCATCTTGACAGTGTTAACATTGGACTTAACGCGGACCATGGCTTTCTTTCACATTACAAATGACTGTGTGCGGAACACTGTAGATCACTCGTTAGTCTTTGCTAACATTCAAGATCGTAATACCATTCTTAAATGTTCTTTTAAATGTCAATCAATGACACTGTATGCGATGTTTCCGTTTTACCACAGAATTATGACAGTTAGGAACCGACAATGATATTAACTTGCTAAAATGGTAGCAATGCAACTTCGAGTTTTCCCGGAGTGTGCATCTCAATGTTTTGCTCACGTGTTTACACACGTGAGCATATGTCGCAGCGATGTCTGTCTGTCTGTCTGTCTGTCTGTCTGTCTGTCTGTTTGTCTGTCTGTTGGTCCGATATCTCAAAAACGGCTCATCAGATCAGAATCAAATCTAGTACATAGATTCAGTAAGCAAATGGCAAATACTGGTTAGTTTTTGGTGGGTGTGGCTCGCATACTTTTTGCTCATTTGCATAATTATGATTATAGAAAAAACGGATATACATTAAAAACGACTACACACAATTTGATGAGATTTGCTACAAATGTTGATCACATCAGGGAAGATATATCAGCAGTGGGAACCATTAAGGGGTGACATGAAAGATAGTTGCTCATTTGCATATTTTATGAGCTTTCCTAATTAGGGATATATATCTGATTTGACTCTATCAAAATCGACCAAACTTGGTATGTATATTAAAGATACTATGATTTAACATTATTGAAAGTCATTGAACACTTTTACTTCAGCCAATTCCGAATTTGCATATTTAATAAACTTTCCCAATTAGGGATATATATCTGAATTAACTTGATTGTAGTTGTTGAAACTTGCTATATACATCAAAGATACTGGGATAGCCATTATTGAAAATCAAAAGACATTTTTACTTAAAGCCAATTCCTAATTTGCATATTAAATGAATTTTTATAATTAGGGATATTTATCTGAATTGACTTGATCAAAATTGATGAAACTTGCTATGTATAGGATAAAGCCCGAGTACGAGGGCTCTTCTGGTATATAAAGTCCAACCCAACGATAAAATGTCGAGGCCGCAGGCCTCGACATTTTATCGTAAGGTTGGACTTTATATACCAGAAGAGCCCGAGTACGAGGGTTTTATCCGACTTAAAAACTATCGCCCCTAACTGATATATTTTCGTTTTCAATGTGTCTACGTCAACCGTCCCCCTTGTAAATGTAACATTTTTAGGATATGAATTAAAACTTTTATTTGTGAAATAGCCTTCCAATGTAATGGAACATCCTATAAATGCCCTAGGGCACATTAGTTTATGTTTGTACCACCGAGATTTTGTGTTGCAGCTGGTTTCCGCTGTGTTACCAAAGTTGAATATTAGGGAAAAAACGTACAAGATGTCCACAGAATATGACATGTTCACTTTTGATTGGACAGTACTTTACAACAGCGCTGTCATTCGTTTCTGGAATTTGGTGACCAAGGCTTTACGAGTAAATAAAACACCCTGAATTGAGCACTCTGATTGGTCAATCAACAGTGAGATAGTTTTTAAGTACATTAATGACACTATAATACAATATTATTGAAAGCCATCAAGCATTTTCTCTTCAGCCAATTCTTAACTTGCATATTTAATGAACTTTCCTACTTAGAGATATATATCTGAATCAACTTGACCAAAGTTGACAAAACTTGCTACATATATTGCAGAGACCATGATACAACATTATTGAAAATCATTAAGCATTTTTACTTCAGCCAAATCCTAATTTACATATTTATGAAGTTTGCTTATTATGGATGTATACTGGGATTTACTTGATCAAAGTTGGCAAAATATGCTTTGTACATTGATGATTATACCAGGCTAAAACAATATCAAAAGTCATTTCACATTTTCATGTCAGCTAATTTATAATTAGCATGTCTAATGAGCTTTCACAGCTCGGCATATATGGCTTGAAGGACTTGGCCAACGGTAATTACACTTGCTATATAAAGTGGTGATACAATGACAGCAGTAAAAGAACTTTAATATTTTTATTTCAGCTAATTACATATTTGAATACTTAATGACCTTTAGAATTGATCTGTGGTGAAATTCATTATGTTGATCATAACACTTTCAATGAAGTTGCAAACATGTAGCAAAGGTTCAAACTTGCACATAAATGCAATATATAATGGAACACGTGAGCATTTTCAGTTCATATCTGGTTCGAACCGCACCTAGAAATGTTTTCCAAATGCTGTTGGAAATACACGGTTTTATGATATGTCGTCACTGTGTTAGTATTGCAAAAGTTATACATTCATAGATAGTTAGATAGATAATTAGATAGAGACATAGATACATAGATACATACATAGATACATACATAGATACAGACAGACAGACAGACAGACAGACATATATACATACATACATACATACATACATACATACATACATACATACATACATACATACATACAGATAAATACATATCTACATAGATACACACATACACACATACACACATCCATCCATCCATCCATAATTGCGTGCGGATATATGATACATACAAGCGTGTCTAAATAAATCTTATGTCATCGATCGGTATGGTCTGGCATGATGCCCTATAAAAGAGACTCTTTAAACCTGGTACATAATCTAGGTTCCTTAACGGTGTTTGAAATATTTAAATTCTCGATTTTGTGTAGGTAAACGTGCTGCCATGAGCACGTGGCCTCAAGTACCACGACTGCACGTAACCATATACTGTATCTCTTGGGTTTATGACGTAACGTAGTATTTAATACCCGTTGGTTCTATTGATTCTGTCCCTTCCTGTCAGCGTCGAGAGAATAACGCGGTGAACGGCCATGATCCATTCAAGAAACGTCAATCGCATGTCTAGAGAGGATCATTAATTGCCGGATTAAGATATAGGTTGTATCGAAAACCGTCATTTTGATGACTTCGTCGCTGAAGTGGGTAATTAATTTTCTTCGCAGTCGATTAGTCCTTCACGAACAACGTGTTACGCCGTCGACATATTGCTACCGGTTTTGCCCATTTGAAAGAAAATGATGGCGACAAAGGCTGGCACTCAATCAGATAAACGGATTTCAATTCACAGCGGTGTGCTCCACAAATCTCAATCATTCGACGCTTTGGTCAAAACTTCCAAATTGAAATGTCAGTAATTCGTGATGAAGTGTGTCCCTAATACTGCGATTGAAGATGATTGAAGTTGTTCAATTTGAGCAGGAACTTGAAGGTGTTTTGTCTGATTTCTGTTGTAGATAATCTAGGTCAAGCTTGCGGTACATTCTCATACAGTTTCCCTGAAACTTGTTGGACTTAAGAATGGTTTGATGGATTTAAGAATGTTTGACTAATCTGATAGATATCTCTCTTTTTGACGAGTAGGTCTCATTGAAACCAATTTATTTGTAATTTATGTATAATAATATTTTACCGCATCTCTTATGTACCAAGAGACTTTAAAAATTCACATTATTTACGAAACTTGGGGCCAACTTTTACAGCAAATCCTTTGAATCGTAGATGGATCATAGTATTTTCAATATCCCTGATATGAGTACTGTTTATCATGTTATCTGCGAGCGTTTGTTCTGAGTGGGCTATACTGACCTGTACATGTCACGTGTTCACTCAAACTGTAAACTCGCATGAGATCATTTAATCATTCTGGGAGTACCCCCCTCGGGGTTCAGATTAAAAATCTTTGAGCGCCAAAGTAAATTTTTGCTGGCTTTATAAAATATACCAAGACAAATTTTTTCATACTTTTTCCAAAATTTTCATTACAAAAACTGTAGACTATGAAAAGTTATGGCCCTTTGATCCAAAATTATCAAAAAAATTACAAAAAGTTCAAAAAAATCGGTAACCTTTTGCACTCAAATTGTAGCGGGAAAATTTACAGCACTCAAAGGGTTAATTCGATTGTTTTAATTGACGTTGTCTATTTTTGTTTTGACACCCTAGCGAGTTCTTAAAGTTGACATTTTAAAGTGGCTGACTTGTCCTGTTCTACATCACAAGTTAAGAGTGTGCTCAGGTAGTTAGATGATTGCGTGTTTTTGAAATTACCTTACACGTGAAAGCGTGAATCTAAGCTGTCTTTTACTTCATCAAGGGGTCCCTTTACACGTAATTTGCCTACACTGCATCTCGAATATCAAATAAAAAGTGTAGCGTGTCCTCCGTCACTGAGAAAAATGGGTACGGGCCACAAGTCTGATTCTCTGACCTTCCCATCAACATCTCAGTCATAACTGAGATCAATGGAAAACATTTGGTCAACGACGCACGTGTTGGAAAGACAGCCTCGGAATTAGAAAACTTGAAAAGCAGTGACTAAGCTCTATAAGCACTGAATTTGAAAGTTAGCAGATGAATGGTACTCTTTCAATGGAATTCTATCTATATTCACCGACGCAACGGTGAAATAATGCGCAGTCGTCAGACAAGATAATAAATTTATATTTAACAACCCGCATTGATTGAACTTTCAGCTATGTTGATAATGCATCGTCTGCTCAGAACTCATATGCTTTTTCAATCGTCCAGGAGAAAGTTGTTCAAAGTGTCTTTACAAAAAGATGGAGACAAAATCTGGCACTGGATAAATATTGTTTTGTGTCATGTAAATTACTTAACATTGGAAAACGCACCACAAATGGTTTTGACTGTAGACAATGGCCCTTAAATCACGCAACGCTTTGTGCTAGCTGTATTGCGTTCTTTATCGTTTAAATATTAGCAATACTAAATGGAGATAATCATTCATCGAATACTTGAAGTCCCAGAACACAGACAGTATATACCTTAGCAAACTATACCCCACTCAGTATACTATAGTGAAATAAAAGTCCTTTCAAGCGATATCATTTTGTCTGCCTATCGGAGTGCAACCGATCAGTAACCAGGTGTTAATTCCAAATGGATAATTGGATAATAAACGAATATAATTTGCATAATACACGTTGATAAAGCTATAAATTTACCGTAGAGACACGAGAATAAAGTTACCTGTGATTGGCATCGACAAAGGCTTATTGCTTGATTTGAGGCAGATGTAACGAGTAGAGAAATGACTGACACCAGTGCCACCACAGGCGACCCAATAAGTATTACTGAGTTTTCTCTATCATTTTCTCTTCTTTCTTCATGCTCTGAATGATCGGAATAAATAAAATAAATGGTTTATATAACCTAACCTAGCCTCTGTGACTCTTTATTTATTTTACACTCCATTACAAGGACGTATATCTCTCATACACACATGCTGTAATTAATTAGTCAACACAACTAATTATGCTAATCCGTGGACTTATCAGGGATTTTACGGGTTGGTCAACATCGCGAAAGATAGGAATGGTTACTAAAACATCACTATCTTTCCGATGTTGACCAACCTTGATGGAAGCAAAATAGGTGTCTGGCACGCACTAGTTTAGCAACCCAAATTAACGCTTGCACGTCCAGGACTACTCAGTGTTATCCGATTTTTAACAGCACATTAACCGGTGACATTACAGTAGAAGTTCATCTTGCACTGTTTCTATTAAAGGGAGGGGTGTCGGAACTGCGCATGTGCGACTTCATTTTTTTTAAAATGAATGTATTTCATGCATGATATCTAGATGCACCACGTCAACACAGCTGCAACATTTAAATTTTTCGATGTACATTATGACAAACATATTTTAACTTCATAATTCACCAAGAACGTACCGTGGATGCAGCGTTTAAATTGGTTGTATGGGTCCCAGACGACCTTTGAGGACTGTCCCTACGGTCCCCCACCTTTAAATTTCCGGGCGAAATGCGTAAGCTTACCGTTTTACAGTTGAAAGTATACATACCCAACGTCGAGAGATGAATGCTCAAGACCGGAAAAAAGTTAGTGTAGAATTTTCTGTGTCAGTGTGTAAGTTTGTCATTGTAAAGGTAAGTTGTTCACAATATGATGGAATTAGAATTGTAGATGATTTGCCTAACTGACCGAGTTTATGCGTGCTTTAGGGTTAGAAGTTACACACAGGAATGCTCGCAGACGTACGGTTAGTAAATTTCTTACAAAGGTTGCCTGAAGAAAGTGGCGAATTCTCCGTGCAACTTGGTAAACCAGTTTGTATACACAGATATCTATAACAACAGTCAGGTGTGTATCGTGATCATTAGTTAGTATTTTCCCTGTAAAGCTCCCGTAGCTTTTGGATGCCAAGAGATCACACACATGCAAATAACATTTGACGAACTCTTGACATAACGATCCATGCTATGACAATTCGTAGCACTGAACAGCAATTACGCCACGTGTCCAATACTTCGGCGTCAACGATACAATATGGTAGACACACAAGTGCCTTTTAAAATTCATTGATGGAGCAGGGTAGTCGCGATCGATACATCGCCGCACAACCCGAACTATACTTGCATAACGTATACAATCAGTGATAATCTGGAATCATGTAATTCTGATCACGTCTGTTTTCCATGTGTCATGATTTGCCTACTAATTTTCCGTTATTAAGGGGAAATATGATCGTTCTGAACATAATGGTCGCACACTCAATGTTCATACTTATCCTCTACAAGAACATAACTGATATTTGCTATCAAAAATCGTCTAGTCAGCGGTTGTTGTAGAGCGGTGATACAGCCGAGTCAATGTCTGTCCTTTGAAAACATTTAGAGGATAGTTTTTGTAAAGTAACTTGTATCAATGCCGTTGTCGCAGCCCTCTTTCGTGTCCAGAGGTAAAACCGGTATAAGGATACACGGCACGATTTCATTCACGCGAATTTCGTCGAAAAAATACAAGCTTAATTGATTTTTAGTGAAATATACTAAGTAAAAATCTATCAATAAAAGCGCTCTCTAACCCGTTCACAGTTTAATGGAATTTGTAATGCACAAGGTTTGCCCGACTGTTTTCCTTGTTAAGTGCAGCTTTTGATCCTTCGACCCGTGTCCTGAAAGCAGACTCTCAATCAAATAACCAATCGCTTTGCGTTAAGTTTTTCATCACGACAGACGCGCAAAGCCCTTCTAAAATCCGCATAGCATTTCACGGGTCACTTTGTGAAATCTACGCAAGAATAACAGCTCACGTTGGGAAACTGTTTTATGTGCATATAGAATTGTTGCAACGTGTTAGTAGTATCGTTTCCTGTGTCTATTAGAAACAGACACGAGGAGGTGATGTCACCGTTTCCAACTTGGATCCATAAAACCGAGACCTTTACGCCCTCCCACCTGATCTCAAGCAAGTGGTTTTTAAAGTGAAATCTTTTCGTCACTGTTTCTTCGTTTTTTCAGCCTGAGAAGTACCATGTCCTCAGAAAAGGCAGTCACGTGATGTCATCGTCTTCACGGCATGACAAAGTAAAGTGTTGAATCCCTAAAAAGAAATTTCACAGCCTCGAACCCACTCAAGTCTCTCGTTATGTCGTCTACGAAACGGCGGCTTTCTTTTTTGCCACGAGATTGTAAACTGCACCTGCGTCAGATTTGTGACCGTCGGTGAGGACGGTTCGATGTTTCCGCCGTGCACCACGGCTCAGAAAAAATACAGACTTTTCGAATATTATCAATGGGCATGAAAAAAACAACACTTTCAAATGCTTCTTTAACGAGTAGATCACCATTTTCTTGTTTGTAATGAATGTAGTATTTATTTCTTCGTCTGCAAAATTTAAATATTCTGTGATTAAAAATGCGCTGCGCATACAGACGTACTTCTGCGGAAGTTTACGTGTTCGAACCAATCATAATTGGCGATATAAGTATATCCATACGTTAGGTGACGTTCATGTTTTCTGCACATTGTACAGTAAACCTCATTTCTAAGAAAGATTTTTCTATAGATGAACATAATAAAATGTTACCTGGCCACAATTATACCTTTACCACAATGGAATGTTTCGGATTTGTCTCCATCTGTCATTTCAACACGTCTTTCCCAATTTGAAATACGTCATACAAAAAAGCGATTCATTTTCTCTCCTGACATGTGCCGACTCGTGCTAGCAATATTGATGTCGCATCTATTTGTCATATTCAAAGGGGACACGTTGCGTACTTACTGATCTGTCTCGGTCGCACGGTGAAACATGCAAGTGACATGATTTACATATCCATATGTTTCTTGGTATTCCTTTCATATTCAGGTTTCTAGTAAGTAACCTATTAGTCCTGACTATTATGCCTTGCAACCATATGCTTCAATGCTTCCTTACCGCTTGGCATTCAAAATAAACTGCGTTATCAATTATATTCTACTATACTACTGTATATGTAACCTTGTCCCGATACGGCCGTTTTCGAAATCATAAGTATAGTACGTATGGGCGACAAGCGGTAAAGGTACTTAGCGAGAGAAAATATTTTGTTATTTTACCATTTCTGAAGTTCACTTGCCCACAAAATGTCTGCCGTAAACGATGTAAACCGAAAGAGTTTGGTTGATGATTGACTATTACTGGAAAATGAGAGAAAGCAAATTGAATCAGCGGATGAATATAATTTAGGAAATCTATGTAATTGGATTCTAGCCTCCGTTTTTTTTTACTTTTCTGTTGCTTTATTTGCCTGCATCTGAACTTAGACCACGTGATTAGTTTCAATATTTAAAAACGCCGAGGGAAAATTTCTCTTACGCTACTATGTTGGAAAACAGATGACGATAACTTGCCTCCGTCAAGGACAGTTATTCTTGAAGCCATCCCTTTAGCCTAAAATATTTTGTTTTTAGGAAAATCAATATAATCTCGGCAGTTGATTAGGCCCAATGGGTGTTCGACGACTGTTGAGAACATTTTCTTGCCAATGCTCGGTAAATAGCCAGGCTAGGGGAGCCGAAGAATTAAGGACAGGTTACGTTGCGAGATTGAAGGCTCGTTTTGACCACCTAGCTTCAAGTTAATA
This sequence comes from Ptychodera flava, assembly GCF_041260155.1. NCBI lineage: Eukaryota > Metazoa > Hemichordata > Enteropneusta > Ptychoderidae > Ptychodera > Ptychodera flava. Next base: position 18,994,226 of record NC_091948.1, on the reverse strand, counting down.
ATACAGAACCTGGAATTGGAATATACAGTATCTCCACGGTGAAAAATTATGAGCCCGTAAATACACAACGAGGAGCGACGTGCGTTTTTTTCCTGTTGACAAAGGCCTTTTGCCGCCACGTTAATAACTGCAGTGACGTCCGGAAAGTGCCACTACAAAAGGTGCGGCGAGGAAGGTTCTTATCAAAATTGCAGGCCAAGTACATGCTAATTGGCATCAAAGTTCAAAGATTTGAGCTCCCTTTTTTCTCCGTCAAGTCATGGTTAGTACAATTTTAGTGGGAACGTCAGAATGAAGCTTACCACTCGAGGGATGTGCTTAACCAAAGGCCAGCTTCAAATTATTTTTCCCATAGCTACTCAGTCGACCTCCGTATAGTGATGGGCTTGTTAATTTAAAATAAATTATCCGGCCCTTGGTGTGAATGCTTTAATCATCGTAAAATGTGTAGACATGACAGGCAATTTGGATTGTTGGCGAAGCTTGACAATGCTGCTCGTAATGTTGGTACATAAATACCTGAAATTTCAAAAGATTCTTTTAAATCAGAAATGACATAGTTAAGAGTCACGTGACTCGAAAAAATGTGCCCCTTTGTGACATGAGTTTTTACAACTCTATTAGTTGTACATTTTATGTATTTTGCGGTATGTTTATTCTGTTTGTAAAACAAATTTCCTCCTTCTTTCCCCAAAATTGTCTAAATGCCATATTTTCTCGTGCCAATAGAGCATGCATACATTCTGCAATATCGAATGTACTGCTTACGACCAAATTCTAGTCCAGATTAGATTTCACTTGTCAAAAACCATCAAAATAACATGATTGCAGATTATGCGCAATGAATTGTGTTGGCTCCGTCAACAGTTTGCTTTTCAACACACTTTAGAGAGCAAAATAAAGGAATATGTTTTATGGAACGAAAATATTAAAATGTTGTCAAAGGTGCAGCTGCTGTTCCTTTAATCGGCACTCTCCCCTCAATTTCATCCGATATTTCACAAAACACTGATCGCCTGTATGTCAGAACTTTTTCGTCGGCCATATACAAAATTACTCGTTCGGTGTTTTCGCAGTATACGAAATACTCTATCGTGGAAATTTTAAACTTCTGAAATATTGTCGTATATACATGGTTGTTGTATTTAAAGTCAAACTCACATATGTTAGAGACAGAGTTTTGCCATATTGCTGTTTTGAAGCAAGAATACTTCAGTCAAGACCTGCTCATCCAAAACTCTAAAGTGTAAGGATAGGACAATCATCATTGCTTTACGAACTGTTGAAGAATACCGACACTTGATCCACGACGAAAGGTAAAACAGGTATTGAGGTACGGAACTGGGAAGTACTAGCGACTTAAATTAGCCCACGCCTATCGTGTATGACTCCAACAGTACATCAAGCTTTTGGTCAGAGCAGCTCATATTCTGAAACCAAGGCTAATTGATGCTTTTTTGGGTCATCTATCGAAGAGATAAACCGTTCAACGGAATAACGTCACTGACAGCACACACACATTGCAAACATGTTTTCGCCAATTGCTAACAGCAAAAGTACTTGAGGGCGCACACACCATCGGTTTTTTTTCGAAGCGTTGAACACTGCTGTGAGTATAAGTATTCCACGGCAAAATGAATATCTCTCCGTCATGTAGGCTGGTTCAAGTGTAAACGTTGTCGGATGAACGATACATATGAAAATAAGAAGCGCGAAAAACGTTAAATGTCTTGCGCTGACGATGAGGGCGTACAGCTGCATAGCCTGCATCCACGCTTAGCTGGGAAGTCATTCAAGTACAGTACAGTACAGTACAGTACAGTAGCGATTGAGATACCACGAAAAACTGGATGATCCTATTAATAGAACAGATTCACATATTTTAGAATTCATGAAGAGAATTTGTTTATGAAACCACATGCTTTTCAAAACGATAACTTCCTTTACTTATCTGTGGTGAAACTTACAGTCGTTCAAAATGTCAACTGAAAGAATTCAATTTTTCCGGGAAATTGGTTTCAGGATCTAGGAATGATCTCAAACCTAGTTTTGTTTGGTTATTTGAACAGTTAAAGCTAGATACCAAATTTACGCGCCTTAAACTTTCTCAGCACTTTTCATGTATTATTAATGGAGAAATCCACTTTCAAGAAAGTTCCTGACGAGAGAAAATTGACAGTCAGCGTAATCTTGACTCTTTCTTCCAGGAATTACACTACCTAATACAAAGAAATTATTCTTGTAATTCGTGTCGTTTATCACGGGGTAGCAAGTACTCCTGAGTTTATCACATGTTGTATCCATCTCTCCATTGAAAATATGTTTAATTTCTGAAATCACTCAAAATGGGCATTTCTGTCGCTGTTAGAATAAGTCGATTGATGAATTTTGAAAAAAATAGTTTAGATACCAGATTAAAGTCATAATTCGCTATTGTCCAAAGCACTATACGAAACCATTGTTAATTACACTGTTTTAAAGAAAATGCTGTTATTTGAACTTTGGTGCATCAACTTGAAGTTATTTCTATATTTATAACTTTTGAGACTGTTGTTGTTTGTTTCATTTATTCACCACGCGTTCGTGAAATCACATCCCTTAATGGTTGAAAAGACTGTCTTGCCAAAAATACCCAGGACACACTAAGGTCAGGATTTACGTTTCAAATAATCAAATAGCTTTTTTCCAAAATGAAGTTATTTACCGAGCGAGGGCGCTATTATTCGCTACGGAGACGAAGTCGCCTTAATCGTTGTCAACCTCTACAACATGTATGTGCTCAACACATGGCACTTTACTTTTCTTTACTTTATGAAAAGAGTATGAATAGGAATTGGTTAAGTTTGCAAATCCGACTATTGTGCACTAAGTATTGTTAAAGACCGAAACTTTTGCTGAAACTTACATATGTACCTCAACAAAACTTTCAGCCATTCTCTTGACAAATCAACAATAAAAATCAGGGGGCAAATTTTGGTACGAAAGAAAAATGACCTAACATTTACTCTTTACACTTAATATTCAAATAGCCTCTAATCACGTGTTAACTGTATGAGGAAAAATCTGTTTTCTGATTTTCAAAAATTAAAGACAATGAAATCGCTAGTTACTCCAAGAGCTTTAAAATGATTCCCCAAAAGAGGTAGATCAGAAAGGAATGGTAACAATTTGAGAGGTCGAACATCTGTCCCCGGCGGGGCGCATTCTACCTTAAAGAAGCGGCAATGCTCAATCGCATTGGTTCTTCAAGTTGTTTTTATTGCACCGACTATTTACATGGTTAAAATCCTTGGTTAACGTTTGAAAGTTTTGTTGTTGAGAGTTAAAGTTAATAAACAACCTGCCCATTTAAGAAGAGATCCGATCGGAAATCGTTCAGCGAAAATACATAAGACATACAACCATGTCCTACTTCAAGAAAACGTAACATTTGCACATACCGGGGTGTACCCATTGCATGCATTGTACTATCACCGAGACCATAAATGCAAGAGAAAACTGTCATCTATAGAGGGCGTAATATATCATCATTGCTCAACTTGACCTGTGGACTTCATTTTCTTTGCAGGTGTCGGTACAAGCGACGTGCGCAACGCTGACAGCAATGACTGTGGATAGATACTATGTCGTGAGTCAACCGCTAAGGTCCAGGCACGAACGAACACCAAAAGTGGCTGTGATTATTAGCGTCCTTATCTGGATAGGTATGTATACTGCATAGTGTGTAAAAGAGAGAGAGAGAGAGAGAGAGAGAGAGAGAGAGAGAGAGAGAGAGAGAGAGAGAGAGAGAGAGAGAGAGAGAGAGAGAGAGAGAGAGAGAGAGAGAGAGAGAGAGAGAATCATCGGTTTGTTTCTCATCCTGGATCTCTCACAACGATGACACGGCAACGCGGTTACTTGGTTACAAGACTTTGTTAATGCGAAATTTAATCTGATAAGCAGATATGACGGTGCGAATGATCAAAATAGGGGAACTTCAAAACTTAAGAATTCTTCTATCTGTGATTCTTCTGATAACGACACTTGCTGTCACGCCATGAACTATTTTTCAATGTTAATTGTTTCAAGCGCACGGGGAAAAAGACTTACGATTCAAGTCTCCATCAATTAGCGCAAGGAGTAGGAAAAAATTCTCTTTTAGCCTTAATGTTCACAGTAGGCCAACCCATTTACCTTTGTTTGTTAGCTATACCTTGATAGATTTTTCCCACCAACGGTGGATCCATATACCAATGCGGAGGACACTATTAATAGAAAGAACATTAAAGGTATACAGTCACCTGTAATCTAAATATGCCCATATATGGTCAAGGGGGCGTTCCTTGGTATTCAAAATGCCCGTGTAAGTGCGCTGTTTTTAAAATCTTAAAATCTGTGATTGGTTAGATTTTCTCTTTCCATGGTAAATGTGGCAAAATTGGAACAGGTGCATACCTTTAAGAGAAAAAAAACTATTAAGAGAAAAAAACAAACTAAAGAAATGATAACTATCTCAGAACTATGCCACCAGAGAATTATTGAATTTCAATGACTCTGAGGCTTTGTACACAAATTAAGGGGTAGGGCTCAAGGGAATTGAGGGCTGTCTTGAAAAGCTGTTGAGAGTTACCCTTATCATTTCTTTCCGTACTTACACAAACTTGATGATAAAAGAGGACTTTTGCATCTTTGTCAGTAACTAGCATGTATCTTAGTTTAATTTGTTTGAAAGCCAATTGTATATAGAGAAACTAAAATTGAGGTCAACTTGTAAAGGAATGACAGATGCTTCAGTCTTAGAAACGCCCAGTTCTTCGAAGGCTGAATTTTAAAGTGTCATAAAGCCATGTGAGTTGTATGAAATCCAAGGATATGATGCATTGTCATGAAACATATAAATGGAGAACACAACATTTTTCATCGTATTTCTTGTCCACTAACTGAACCCTACAACATCCACATTCATGAAGAATTCGACAATATTTTTTTTACACTTGGTATTCATCAACCTGCAGTCAGGCGTGTAAAATCAAATCACCAACAATGTCACCGTGTATGTCACGTGTGGTGTAGGCATTGTTGAAAAGCTAACTTACGGCTGCTTCAGTTACTTAAAAATAAATTTTATTTTGATGCACGGACAACTATGCAATCTAGCGTAAGTTGTAGTCTGGATATGGTTTTGACGCACTTGAATGCAGAGAAAGGTGTTGACAATCTTTTGGAGCTTTGGATAATTATAATGTTTCCTGTTTTAGGTCAGACGGTTTGAATGCTTGTCTCATCAAATCTGAGAAATGACACAATTACACAAGCTGGTTCATTGTTAAGCAGATAAGCAATCACATATTATCGTGTGTCATGCATGTTCTAGACCCAAAAATTAAGATTTTAATCATAATTCCTCCGTCTCCCACCCACTATTTGTGAACGCAGCTGAGTCCGAAAGCAGACACTAAGGTACACGTACTGTGGGTGAACTATAACGGAATTAAGAAGGCAAGACCCTCAAATCACCGTGTACCTCTGCTAAAGGAAGGATCATTTTGTCTATCTATGCAATCATTACTGTATAAAGATTTTTAAAACAAAGGTGATTCGCCAATCGTGAATTAATTTGCTGAAAAATGGACCAGTCTCAGTGTTGGAAAATCGCACTACTGATATGTGTGTTTCGTTTTTCAGGTTCGTTTTTACTGCATGTACCGATTGCCACTTACTTCAAACAGATGGATGTAGAATGTAATGGTGAGGAAACCGTGATGTGCTTCGAGGATTTTCCAAACCTATCGGTGTCCAAGGTGTACCAGGCATATTCCCTGATCGTCATGTACCTGCTACCTCTGTCAGTCATCGGTGTCTGCTACGGATTCATATTGAAGCAGATCTGGAAGGTTGAGGCCCTCGGCAAGAGTGACGGTGGACTGTATGACGTCAAGCAGTCCATGAACCGAAGGCGGAAGGTGACCCGTATGGTGCTCATCGTGGTGTTGCTGTTCGCCATTTCGTGGGGTCCTCTACAGATTATGAACTCTTGGCTCCGGTTTGACCCGAATTTCCCCATCGCTTTACAATACTTCCGCGAGTTTTGCCTCTGCCTGGCCTACTCCAACTCTTGCGTCAACCCGTTCGTCTACGCGTTCACCGGAAACACCTTCAGAAAGTACTTCAAGAGGCTCTTCCGAATATCCGACGAAAGCAGCCGAATTGCCCGGTTTCACACCATGCACACGACCACGATAATGCGCCAGAACTCCAAGAAGAATAACGAGAAAACCCAAGAAACGTCGATATGAGAGAAATAAGTAGCTGGATGAATGGCAAAGAACCGTTACAATTTTTCGAACGGAATGGTATTGGGACAATGATCACAAGAACACTTTGACAGATACTCCGAAATAAAGAATAAAAGTGACGACACACCATTTTATCGAACTTGCACGCTACCGCAGCGCATACTCGATATGGCAAATTTGCTTTTTAGACCTTCTACCTACCACACCATACTATGTACATAAGTATCGTCTGCACCTGGTACCGAAGTGTTAAAAAATTTAACATTGATATTTTCAAAGTATAACTATTTATAACGTCCATTAAGGAGGGAATCCTCCCTTAGAAATGTGCACTTACGATGACTTAACATTGTTGTATTTGCTTACTGTGAATATTTGTCATGTCTATGCAACGTTGAGCAGACCTACGCAGAGCTTTTCAATAGTGAGACGACTTTGTCGTCCCTCAGTCATCTTCTTAGTTGACGAAAATTAGTGAAATAGTCCTCGTCAAACTCAAAGTATTTATGAACTTCAAACTGTTTTCATTGTAATCGAAAACAAATCTCTCTTTACAGACACCGTGACTTTTTTCAGATTGTTCCATCCTACTCAAGGTTTCTGTGAAATCGACAGATTTTTTTTTGGAACAGGTATCTAGTATCTCGTATTGTAGATAAGGAATGCGAAAATTGCCGACGGATTTGGTACCCTTGGGTTTTTGCCTGAAATTTGCCTTTCAGCAAGAACCGGAGGTTGTTGTTTGTTGTTAGTCTCAACTTAAAGGTAGAACGCGCCTTGGGATCAGATATTTGAACTCGCAAACTTTTACAATTCTTTTTTGTTCATCTACCATTTATGAGGGCTAATTTTGAAGCTTGTGTAGTCAATAAACTTTTTACCGGCTTATTTTGAGGGAAAATCGAAAGGTTTGCTGTTCCCTGTAGATTAAGATGGCGGCCATTTTGAATTTCAAGGGCTGGCAAAATATTGGGTAATTTGTTCCTCTAAAACACATTGACCCCTGATCTTTATGCTTGATTTCGAAATGGAATTGTTGAAAGTTTCCTTTAGAAAAGTTTGAGCAAACGTTTAATTTTTCAATTTCGAGGCGCACACTACCTTAACAAATTTCGATCATTTACGCCATATCAAAATTTTGAGCTTGGGTGTTTTTTTCTGTGGTGATGATTCATTATTTGGAAATATTTTTTTAATCTTTCAAAGGTTTATAAAATTTTGAGTTTTGTTTTAAGGTGACGAAACTACGGAAATATATATAGGGCCCGTCAGTCGTACCAGTCGATCTAAAACTCTGGCGCGTTTCATGGGACACACAGACACGTCGACATGGTAGACGACACGATTGTAGCGGATATCAGACACAAGGATATGATTTCACGACGACCGAGGTAGACGTGTTTTTTCACGATGATAGGGACGCACAGACACATCCAAAGGCGTACATGCTGGAATTATGGTAGAGACACACAGACGTATTCAGTGACCTATATTCCGACAGCGAGACACCGCGATATAGATCCTAATTCATGCATATGATAATCAAAAGGTGAAATGGTATCTTTAAGAGGCAACTTATAATTTCAGTAGTGTCAATCGCATGCTGTAAACATTACAGCTTTATGATATCCTCCCGTCCGAATAAAATTTACCTGTATGGTATAGTTGGGTTTTCTCCTAAAGGGTGGATGAATTCACATTCCAGTGTGATGCGAATAAGAACCTACGTGCACTAAGCGTCATTATGAAGGTAGCAATATATACATAGACAATATTGTTTGTATAAAGATGCATTTCCGTTTTCAGTAAGTTGATTACACGAGCACATCCTAGGAAACCTCATTATGTGTAAACATTGTGTTTACTATCTGTTTTTATGTCGTTACATTTGCGGTGAGAGTTGCTGACACAAAGTTCAATTTTGACTTTTCATATAGAATATTATCGCCAGAATTTGATCTCTTATCTGATCACAATATGTATGCGATGTATGTTCAGTTAATAATATTACCTTTTGAGGCAGACTTATCTGTGTACATCATGAGGTTCAATAATAAGAAAAACTTATTTTCAATCATAAGAGCTTAGTCTCTATCATCACCGTCCGCTATCGGGAATCTATGTTTTTCCTTCTTTTTTGATTTCAAAGTTTTTGAGCCTTGGGACGTTTTATGTGAAATGTTAAAGATTGTAAAATTTTAACATGGGTGGATTACACGATTTCTTTCCCTCAGTATTGTATAACAGATTATTTTGGATGTTTTCTGATGAGAATATGAACTCTGAGACTCTTCTTTCAAACTGATAAATGGGATGATCGAACAAGGACTGCTCGTTTCAGAATCTTTAACGTCGAAGGAAAGAAATACAAGTTAACGCAGTGTACAGATAACTGTTGGATTGACAACAGACATTTAGAGAAATCGTTCAACGAAAAATTTAATCGTAACCGGCAGAGATGCTGATTTTTCACTTCATCATATCACAGTCACTGCACGATGACTGGTGTCAACATAAGTCCTCGGCATTTAGTGTAGAATGCACCTCGGAGACAGATATTTGGACTTTCAAAGTTTTCCAATTCTTTTCTGATCTACCACTTGTGGGGGCTCATTTTAAAGCTCTTGATGTAAGAAAACTTTTTACCTTCTTAGTTTTCCAAAAATATAAAATTTAATTTTCCCCCATAGAATTAACATAGGGATGGCGGCCATTTTGAATTTCAAATACCGAGAAATCTAAGGTAATTTGTCTCTCTAGTTCCAAAATTTGCACGGTGACCCCCTCATTTTTATATTTGATTTGGTAAAAGGATGGTCGAAAGTTTCATTGAGGAAAGTTTGAGCAAAAGTTTAGTCTTTCGAGGCGCAAACTACTATAATCTTATCTTAAGAACAAAATTTTCCAGCCTGGGAAATTCGAAAATTCAGAGGAAAATAGAAACAATAAAGGAAATCTATTTTGTATTTTTAATCTCATCGTTGAAAACCCACAAAAAATCCCTTATGAATTTGTTTTGTTGAATATGATTTGAATTCACAGTAATTCTTTTGAAGAGTCAGCATATTGGGTGTTCGGTGAAATTATTTCACTCCAGTGCCAAACTTATTCAATACACGCATCCATTTTTCCGTGCTAACGGTAATAGATTGTAGGCTGGAACCGATCAGTGGCAATGATTTCTTGGTTTTACCAATCTTTGGTTCATAATAGTACTCTTTCTATAAAGGTTTTCCAAAATTTATCCGCTCGACTTGTACATATTTTAATCACATGTAGAAAATACTCAATGAATTCCAAGACAGTTAAACAGTGATTTATCAGAGATGCTCTCGTATTTTTCAGCGTCTTCATATAGCCTTTGACGAGTGTTCGTCGTCGCAATTACAAAAAGCTGAGCATTTTCGATGATTTTCCCAAAATGCAAATAATTCAAAGCAATTTGAGAGTTGTTTTGTTGGTATTTATCATCCATGACTTTGGACCTTTCGTCCGTGTTATAGTTCTTTCCCCAGTCTTGCTTCAAAAGTGTAAACTCCATGTGTGTGATGGTCGGTAGGCAGTCTAATCCTAATAGCCTATTTTCATAACCCGACACGTAAGCAAACACACTGGTATTCAAAATTCACTATTTTATGATGAAAGCATGTGATTTGCATAAAAGTTAGCGAAAGTGATAATGCTGAACACAGTAAGGCGGGTCTTGGTTCTCGACTTTTGAACCATGTTTGTGGATTCGTATAGACTTACGAAAATACCAAATTGTAAGGTCTTGTTGGATCGTGTCATGAAAATGACAAAATAAACCATTTTCACAAATTCTGCAAAACAATCTACATCCTGGGATTTCGTTTGGTCTGAGTCTCTCATTGATTACATAACAACAAAACGTACTGAACGTCTCTTGTATCTACTCTCTATTTAGAAATTTTTACTGCAAAAGAAAAAACTCCACAAAACAACACTTCGTTTTTATCTCGGCACTGACACGCAGCAAAAGTACGTAGGGTAGAACTGGGTCATGAAAGTGGCCAACTATTTTGAGACCCAAGGGAAATATCTACTCCTGGGAACTACTTGAAAGCTACCGACCATAACCTTTGTTTGAACACTTTCGAGGAAAAACTGGCCAGCCAAAAGTTCAAAATAAAGCCATTAGACTTTCATGGAATTCTCCTTCAAACCCTAGTGTAACAAACAAATACATAAATAATAAACAAATAACGAAAGATTTTTGCCTTTCACTGGTTTTCAGGGCATTTCTTAGATGAATTCTGTAGAAAACACAAACACTGATTTGGCTCGTGGCCGTCGAAACTATTTCGGTGGTCTTGAGACATTGAAAGTGTTAGATAATAAACACCCATTACTCGTGTGAATAAATACACATTAGCTTATTACTTTTGAAAAATGCGGCATCTGCGGTTGACTGCATAGTCACTTGACGTTTCATCCAACCTGTGTGTATGTTACTGTATGCGCCATGTGCAATATTATTAAACGTCTCAATGACACACGTCTTGATTTTTTGTCGTCTGTTCAGTTCATTCAGTCGAATAAGGATAGTTTTATTGTGTTTCTCAGTGATTCAAAAAGATGAAATCATCCATCCATCCATCCATACACACACAGACAGAGTCGTGTACAACGGTTTACCATGGTATCGGTATGTGTTTACGGTGGGTGTGCTAAGTTGCAAAATATTGAAGAAGGTAAACACAGAATATATTTTACCCATCTTGGACAAATATAACACTACGAATAAAGTCGCTATCCTTACTTTAGGGGGGGGGGGGCAAGGACTGCACGGTAAATCTGCTCACTGTCCCCTTTAAGACTTGAAAAGCTCAGAAGTCAAGCAGGGTGCAGTTTACAATGAGTTTACTTAGAGCGGCATCAAACATATGTGTTTAAGTCACAGAAGTTAGTCAGAACTTAAGGAAAAATGTTACCGATAAAATGTTTATTTTCTGCATAAATATTTTATATAAAATCATACGTAATTATAGTAAAACAACATAAAAGACTTACGAAGGTTCAAGTAAATAGAGTGCAATTCGTCATTGTTGAAGATCCCATAAGTCCGGGGCAGCGATTGATGTTTTACCATATGCAATATTTTGCTACCGTTTAAATTCGAGTGTGAGATCTACTCGGAGAGACAGGTAGGTGCGAAGTGGACTTAAAGAATTTGTCGTTGGTGGCGTCCTGGCGACAAAGTAGCCATCATGCAAACGTGTTGCACTTTTCGACTCTCTCGAAGAGTTGTCGACTTTTTTAATCTAGCCGTCATCACTTATAATGAATACTAATAATTTCTGATATATCTTCCTTTGTATTTGCACCAAAATGTTATGTACTTACAGATACACACCGGAAATAGTTACGAAATGATCAGCTGTTAAAGAAGGCGGGGGCAATGATCGAGTGTCACAAGTTGAGACTTGATTTTATTCAGAAGTGTATTTTCGAGCAAAATCTCACTCTAGACCACAAAGATTTGTAGATTTGCCAACAATTTACTCTTCTTTCAGTAAAATCGAGAAAAAAGACACTGATGTATATCGCAGGCGTACTTGTTGTCGGACTTACAGGGTTTTCGGTAAAGTCCTCAAATCACGATTATAAGTAGAAAAAACAACTGTTTGAAAAATGTCTTCACGGCAACAGGAAGAGCTTTTGTATTTTGTTTATTGCTCTAACTTTTCTGTATGCATTTCGCAAATGAAAAAGTTATCCCGCCATATTATTCATTTCCTCCTCGATCACTAATACATTGTCATTAATGATATCTATTCTTCGTACTACACAGTCCATCCACATAATTCTTCAATATATATTTATAGAAATTGCTGCACGACAAAGAAGAAAAGGGCACATTCCTGATCTGGGTCGGAGCACAATACTGATGATGCTGTAAGCCCTGGCATTTTCAAATATCGACCGGCGCGCATTTTACCTATCAGCTCATCACCTTGTCGACAGATATGTCCGTCAATCTTTTCTCCAATGGAGACAGTGGAGAGTTCCACAGTCGTAAGAATCATCCATGGTGTCAAAAGACGAAAGTTTCACGTTTGAACGACTAGGGATCCCTGGCCGTATATACAGTATGAATTCTTTGGCCATCATTCCTTCGTTATTTCTTGGAATCTCTAGGGATCATCACCGTTGTCTTCAATCAATAATCATCATATAACTTGGGGCAATATTTAGAGTAAATCATACATGTATTTGTAAAGTATGTCTCTAGACCTAATACACGAAGAATTGCAACATGGCAAAACAAAATTTAACAATGGATCTCTCTTACAGCGATTATGAGCTGATTACTATAGCCAAGGTCAAGACGTCAAACCCTACCTCTTAACGATGCCTATAAGTCATTCAGTAACTAAGAAAACAACAACCGTGCCTTTTATTACGATCATTTATTTTAAGTGTTCAATGTTTACTTAGGGCGTGTTTCAGATGGTTTACTCTTGTCCTCTTTTTGGACAGGGTTCATTCGAGGTCACAAGTTTTCTAGAAGTTCGTAAAATATAATGCTGGACATCTCATAGGCGTCTTTACTTTTTCAAAATAAACTTTTCTTTCAACTGATATCGCGATAATTTTAAATATCACGTGCAACGTCCTGGAACTTATTGCAAAAATTCTCGTGGTGGGGACGAGGACATTTGTAAGTTACACTCCATAGTTTTGTAGGGTCCCTTGTGAGTTCGATGAACTGGTAAAACTCAACAGTACTCAACTGATAATACTCAACGTGACGTGTTTTCCATTCTGTGCACTCCAAAAGATAGAACAAATTTATCAAGAACACACAAGACGACTTTCCTATAGGGTTATTTGCAAAGGTCTTACATGTCTGCTGTTCAGTGACCTTCTGCCGTTTCGCGTTGCTCCACACTTCAGCGAATCAACAATTACATTTTGTTACCTGTGTTTGATAAATTCCTTCTTGACCTTCCATTTTGACCTCTCATATTTTCTACTTTATATGAAGTCCTTGTTCTTCAAAAATGCATGAGTATAGTGCATGATTTTTTGTGATGAAATAATTAGTATTAGAGGGGCCGTGGTATTCCAAAACACAGCGCCACGAAAAACTAAAAACGTCTGTGATATTAATGCAAGTGATTAGAATATTTTCATGTATGTTTCCAATTCCCAAACCCCTCTACCCTCTCAGACTGGCGAACCAGGATTGGTAAAACTGCACAGATTTCCAACATTGACCGTTTTTTTCAATTCTTGTAATATTGACTAACTCCAAGGCATGTTTGGCCCGGGTGGTAGACTTGTAAATTACTTACATGTGCAGAGTTGCATACAAAGCTTCAAATTCACCCTCGAGAGGGAAGTTTCAACATTTTCACTGGCAAACGATTTCATAAAAGCGGTATACTTCGACAAGTTATATTATTCACATTATACGCCCGGGGCGCTTGCGCTATCGGATGGGTGTTGATGTGGTTAACTTTGACTCTCAAGGGGTGGCACCCCTAGGGTAGAATATTTCACTCTTTAATATCCGTATCGTAACCTCGCCCCTCACTATAGTGATAACCGTTTGCGACACAAGTGTTTACAGCTATAGCCTGCTACAAATCAAAGATGGTTCGACTGACAACCTTTATCTACCTGGTGGCAGTCCTATGTATAGCCGACACCCAACGTAAGCTAATTTTTTTTCGATCTTTTCCTGTTTCTGAGTTTTGCTCATTGATGTAAATCATCCATCCTGAAAAATTTATGAAGTTCCCCCATACATTGTCGTTGCTACTTGCCCCGCCAAGGTCACCCTGTACGCGTCCAAAATTCACAGTGCTACCCGAGCCGTGGAGCATGACCCAACGACGTACGCGAACCTTGGAGACATGCCAAGTACGCGCGAAAGGAACGGCAGTTATACCTCCTTTGTTGCTCTCGTTGTTTACGTTAGAACGGCGAAAGCTTGTATAAGTCGTTGGCAACAAACCAATCGTCCAATTTTGCGATTAGCTTGTCTGATCTTAGAGAGCCTTTTGCTGCTCCAGCAATTGAGGGTCGATGTTTTATCTTGCTGGTGTCAGTGATGAAGCCGATGTCAACTTGAGGTCACCGTAAGTGACACATCAAGTCCACATTTACTCCCTGTGCAAGTCGTCCGACACCAGAAAAAATCAGCCGGCGAAATGCCCAGATAGTTTGGTGGGATCTAATGTAACCTTGTTTGGTATGTCACACAGGATATACTAGCTGACCTCGTACATACCATTTTATTACCTTTAAGGTCACGAATTACCATTTTACTAATGCGTTATGACGTGTTACGGTCGATTGACATTTTCCTCGCTGTCGGTCTCAGAAAGGTCGGCAAGGTCAATGATAGAGGCCGTCTTAAATATCCATGAACCATAATTTATTCAGACACTAAAAATTGTCCAACATTTCAAGATATGGAAGGTATACCATATTTGGTTGTTGCGATCGATTCATGCACAGGAATAACCTTACTGCAAATTGTCATCAGGCGATATTCAGGGCATAGCACCGCGTATCTACAAGTTGAAAGAGATCGAGTTTGGATGGTGCGTTTTATTTTTATACGCTGGTACTATTGCCAAGTTGAAAGTAAACTTAGAATCCCCTTCCTCATATCAATAACAAACTTTAACACCTTCTTCCGTATTCAATCTTACACAGCTGCTATGTACAGGTAGAAGTTCTTGCCTGTCAAAGGAGGGTATATTTCCAGACGAATCATACGTTGATTCGCATAAATACATGTACATGTAAGACTAAACTATTCTACAATGCTATCAGCAGTCAAGGCAGTCCCTCTATCAAAGATTGGATTTGAATAAAAGGGTTAACCTCCAGGTATTTCGGAATTACAGCTGTGGCAAGTCATAGGGTTTGTCCGTCTTTGTGATTTGCATGTCTCTTGATTTTTTTTTGCAAAGTTCATGCATGTTTTCAACCAGTTGACGGAAAGCTTTTCAGCTCTCGTTATGTCTTATTGACCACTTCAAGTCGATGAAAATATTGGAACATGTCCAGCTTCTGTTTTCCCAACTTTTCAGTTGTGTTGAATACATGCAATTCATCCAATCCAAAAACATGGCGTGTAAGAAAAAGGCGCCACACAAGTTGAAACTTGTCTACGCAATCGCATAGTGTCCCACAATACGATGTAATGGCACCGAATCTGCGTATCCTCTTTGGAGAAACTTATAGGAACTTCAACTTTGTGCGTCTCTCATGCTTGCCATTAACGCGCTATCTAATGTCGAACAACCGTGATTGAAATACTTCATCACTGTAGACAAGATTTTGCAGTTGTCTAGGGTTCCATGAGTTTCATCCATCGCGTCTTGAAGTGTGAAATCAGGGTTTGTTCATTTCAAATTATTCGCGATTATCAGAAATATCCCAAGCTACAGCGTCTTATTATTAGATCCGTATACATCCTCAACCTGTCTTGACAGAGATAATAAAATTACCGCCAGTATTGTGGCTGAGTTCTGTTCTGTTAATTTTAATGTCGTGTGATTGACCGAAAACCGTAGCAGTGAGAGTATTTGCAGCTTGGCACTAACAGATGAAGTTGATCACAGACTTAAATCACTAGATTATATCGACTTCATGGTTCGACAGTCAGGTCACACTGGTTAGTACCTGCTGTCACTAAAGCAGAACCAAAGACCCCATAGTGAGAACCAGTTTCGAAGAGCATTGTTGTAAATATGCGTGACTAACATATTGAACACGACTGTCAATTAGCGTCAGTTACGGGACATAGGTCTTCCCGCCCTCTTGCCCTCTTCGCCGCCGAATTGATCTTCAATTAGGGCCTGCCATGTTTTTTATAAAGCCGATTCTGAGGCAACAGCTATCCCTAAACCCCTTTAAGGCTGGATTTGATGTGCTTCCTCTATGAATCATTCCTGATCAAACTGTTTTCAGATGCGGAAACAAGGGTGGAGGGAGGTGCAAGTACCCCTATCTCACTTTGACATCCACAGGTGCTGTAGAAGGGCTTTTCATGAGTGCTCAGGATCCGGGCTCATTCTATTCAAACGTGTACTGTCAGGTCAACCGTTCTCCCTAGTCAGAGACGTGAACAAACGCATTGACATCAAAAACTCATGGCATTTAAAGAGTACCTAGTTTAAACATTTATTTGTAATTACTTGCCGATACATTTACGAATATCGTTACTAAAATGTGAGACAGAGAAAAGACTGCACACCCGGTTATTCGACAGAATGTCAATCGAAGTAAGTGACATGAGCAATGAGCATTAGATATCGGTAAAATTTAATGTAGATTGTTTTCACGTTACCAAAATATCTAAATTTGTGATGGAACATATGTACAGTTGTATACAGTCAACTCTACTGCAAAATGATTTATAAACTGTTGTGAATGGTCATAACAGCTCGTTGCTAGTTTCATAACAGGTATCCAAGGACAAGGCCACTGGCAAAGGTAACTTTCCGATAAATAACTTTGAGAACCCAATGAGAGGTGGCCTCGCTATGGACAATATGCGCACGATTTTCCCTTTAGCTGTTCAGTGACCCTTATACTCAGGGTTTAGTAATAAGATTCCTCGCTCACGTCGCCCATGTGACCGACGATTCGAAATGATCGACGTCTTGCCCACGGCGTATTTAGATGTATATCATTTCAAGAGTAGTTCAAAAGTTTAAACACAGAATCGTTGAAGGATACGTTTATAAATGACATATGACGAATTCTTGGCTTGTGCATGCGATAAGTATATTATTCCCTGATATTTTCCTTCGTTTAGCTTGTAAAATAGTCATGACGTACATCGTCTCCTAATGGTGGTCCCACGGTCATTTTTAAAGTCGTTCGTATTCTCCTGGTTGAACGAAGAAAAACATTGGGGAATAATATATATGTAAATCTGATAACATCAACGTATCCTTACTCCATCATTCTCGTCCTCCTTCTCCTTCTCCTTCTCCTCCTAATCATCATTATCATCATCATCATCATCATCATCATCATCATCATCATCATCATCATCGTCACCACCACCACCACCACCACCATCACTACCATCGTCATCATCATTGTCATCATCACCATATTAGGTTCAGTGAATGCAGTGAACTTGACTAGATAAAGTCCTAATGTCAATCTAGACTTTCGGAGAAGATGATTTTCATTTGTACCATCGCAATTGATCACTGCGGCATCATCATAAACATGGTAATACGTACCATTGTCACCGTAATAATTGTCATCACCAGCATTATTACCTTTATAATCACTGTTATATCACTGTCATCGCCGACGTCATAATTATCATCCGTTGTAGCTTTCACCGTGAGAAAAGTTAATCTGATTTTACTGTTCCCATTGTAGCTCCTGAATACTGGAAAGAGAAGGCCGACCGAGATCTTCAGAGGGCATTGAGACTGAAACAGAACACCAATGTGGCCAAAAACATCGTCTTGTTTCTCGGCGACGGCAACGGAATCAGTACGATCACTGCAACCAGAATCTACAAGGGACAAATGCAACCCGATAACCTTGGCGGAGAGGAGTACGAACTCTACTACGAAAGATTTCCAAATATCGGAATGTCAAAGGTAACTTTCACGGGTGTTCTTGTGCCATTTTAATTATTCTTTCACACGAAGGCGCAATGCGATATACGGTATCAGAACCAATCGCTCAGCGCAAAACACTGTTACTTGTATTGGGACCATCCGCTGAAAAGGTGTTTGTGTCTTCTCAATATGAATCTAAAAATCGATCGTTCGATCACTTCACTACACCTAGATACAGGTGATATTACACAGACTACAGAATCGATTCATGTTTTTTATGATATGTAAGACTCCGTCACTAACCAGTTTTATTGATGAGATATTATTTCCTGGCATAATGATCCACCTTCAATATTTTCATGAAGACAAATTGTACAAGTTCATTTGCAACGGAACTCATTTGACAACTCTGCATAAATTTTTCCTATATCACATGGATGCACGCAAACCACAAAGATGCAATCGCCACTATATGTATTCGGAAGGCAAATGTTACGGCAGTTGAGGATAAAATGGATCGGGGGGGAACTGATAGGTCAACAATAACATCGAACAATGATATGATGCGTTGGTATGTTTCGAATAGTTGGCGGAGAGTGAGATGGGGCAACCCTTGCTAAATGCCATGCTTTGTGAAGATTTCTCGCCAATCGCTAATTTCAATGCCTGACGGAGATGTACAAAGCACAAAAATGCAAGTGCTGCATGAATTTATATTGAGCGTAATTTTTGACAACTTCGCCTGTGCCCTACTAATAGACAGTAAAAATAGGAATTGAATCGGAACTGAAACATTTCAACTTAAACTGGAGCACTTGAACTTGCTTAAACTTTCCTCAAGCCAACTCTCAACCATTCTCTTTAAAAATCAACAATAAATTTGGGAGGAGGTGTCACCATACAAATATTGGTACCGGACAAACAAAGTGCAGTGGTGTCGTGATCATGGGCCTGTAGCCTAGTTTTGAAGTCTTGTGTGTTCTCTTTACCTCACAATTACGTCGGTACTCACCGGTTCAACAAACGAACCGTCATTGTTTCGACCAGTATGAAGGGTAATCCAAAGATTGGCGACTGTCTCTGAGCGTTCCGGCCCAAAGAGTTACAGAATTACATAATGTACAACGCTTTCTCACCTGTACTGTAATGTAACGTTAAAAATGCTAGTCTTACAATAGTAGGATTGGTTTAGAAAAGTGACACCCACTGACGAGTGTCCTAAATCCATTTATTTGGCAAGTTTAGCGGAAAGGGAAATACGCTAACATCATTTCAACGTAACCACAACGGATTGACACCCAGTTATATATTAACAGTACAGTTACTGAAGATGTGTGGTTCGATCTTCGTATGAACCTTTGCGGAAAGTTTTACTTTCTCTATTAAAATTATGTGTTGTTAAGAGAGTTAATGTTTTCAATTTATATATTTTATATTTCATTTGTAGACGTACTGCAATGATCGACAAGTGCCCGACTCAGCCGCCACGGGAACGGCTTACCTTTGCGGCGTTAAGAGTAATTACAACACCATTGGTATGGACTATCGCGTACAGAAAGGCAACTGTACTATGCCAGCACCAGCAGTAGATTCCATCCTAAAGCTTGCTCAGGACGCCGGTATGTTCAGTTCACAATCTCGTTGTCCGCAAATAACTTGGTGACAACCCAATAGTGTTGATCGCAAATGACGTCACTTTTTCTCTCATTAATATGCATAAATAAATATTTGTCCCCAATTTCCGCATAAACGACGAAAATATGACCTGCTAGTGTTACAATGGCTTCAAAAAGTCACACTAATTCGTGTGAATTTTTGGCTCTGACTACAGGCTGCAAAAACAGCCGCGTATTCAACAACATTTTTGTCCGAATTTTAGGCAGCCTTGTCCAAAGTCGCGCGCGTGCAGTTATATTTAGTAACAAACCTGGAATCGCGATCAACGCTATTGACTTTTTACCATAGTGCGAATGTGCAGTGATTGTCGTTTAATTTATGATCTTATAATCTTGAACTGGATATGCAAATCACGTTCGATAATTCAGGTTCAGTTTAATTAAATTTATTCCAGCGCAGTTTGAATGCAAGTAAGAGAATCATTATTTGCCTTCTGCGTTGATTGAAAGCGGTGATTGACTCTGCCGCAAGACACTGATACATATATTTACACCAGACTGAAATAATACTGTGGTAAGGCAGTCCGGTGCAATATTCCTAATGTCTTCATCTTCACATTGTAGGCAAAGCCACGGGTATCGTTACAACCACTCGTATTACACACGCAACGCCAGCAAATACATACGCCCACTCCCCTGAGAGAGCTTGGGAAGGCACGATCCCTGACTCCGAGGCAGAAAAAGGGTGCAAGGATATCGCCTATCAGCTGGTGAAAGAATCCCCTGGCAACAAGATAAAGGTAATGGGTCGGCGATATAGAGGTATGAAAACATACCCAAAAGACAAAATGTTTGCGAAAGTGGTCATTTTGGAAAGGAAAGAAACAAAGTACTACTCATAACGGGAATCACACTTTTATTTTAGGTAATACTTGGAGGAGGGCGCGAGACTCTCCTTACCAACACCACACAGGACTATGAATATCCTGACAAGAAAGGAAAACGAACAGATGGACTGGACCTCGTTGACGAGTGGCTCGACTCTCACGCAGGAGACAGGGCAACTTTCGTGTGGAACACCACGGGTTTCGACAATGTAGACCCCGCAGAGACCGATTATCTACTCGGTAAGGGCCAAGTTCAAGTGTAAATAAATGAATGAATGAATGAATGAATGAATGAGTGAATGAGTGAATGGATGGATGAATAGATGAATGAATAAATGAGAATGAATGAATGAATGAATAAATGAATGAATGAATGAATGAATGAATGAATGAATGAATGAATGAATGAATGAATGGATGGATGAATAGATGAATGAATGAATGGATGAATGAATGAATAAATGAATGAATGAATGGATGAATGGATGAATAGATGAATGAATGAATGAATATATGAATGCACGAGTGAATGCATGAGTGAATGGATGAATTAATGGATGGATGAATGAATGAATGGGTGGATGGATGGACGGATGGATGAATGAATAAATGAATGAATGAATGAATGAATGAATGAATGAATGAATGAATGAATGAATGAATGAATGAATGAATAAATGAATGAATGAATGGATGGATGAATGAATAGATGGATGAATGAATAAATGAATGAATGAATGGATGGATGAATGAATAGATGGATGAATGAATGAATATATGAATGCACGAGTGAATGCATGAGTGAATGGATGAATTAATGGATGGATGAATGAATGAATGGGTGGATGGATGGACGGATGGATGAATGAATGAATGAATGAATGAATGAATGAATGAATGAATGAATGAATGAATGAATGAATGAATACTGCGCAATCACCAGGTTTGTGTACTTATGATACGTTTGTTTGTATACTTTTAATTATAAACGGTTTCTTTTGCAATCAATGTACGAACATGAGTTTTGCAATGAACGCATGAACATTGACAGACACTTGACAGACTGTATTTGGTCTGGCATGTTTATCAACCTCTAAGCTTCTAGCAAAAATGAATCCAACATGGTCTTTCCGCTGTCATTGATGCACTCGCTGTACTCAATACACTGCTTCTTTTGGATAGGTGTATTTGAACCCGGCCATATGCAATACGAAGCAAACAGAACCAACGAACCGAGTCTGGAAGAGATGGTCGAGAAGGCCATCAGAATCCTAAAGAAGGACAAAGATGGATTCTTCCTATTGGTTGAAGGTAAGTCAAGTGCATGATCACAATTTTTTTATTCTCTTCTTCACCTGAATATATTTGCAACGTTTAGCCCCCATCCCCCACCCCATTTCCACTGTTAATCTTACGCAGTGCATGCGCATAAGTGCAGTGCGCATATTAGGAACAACCGCCATTGTTACGGTACACTAAGGTACTTTCTCTGTTTCACAGTGTCTCGTTCATGACTCTGTAAACTCAGCCCCCGACACCACCTTGATTGTTCGTTTCATTTATTTTAAACTTTCTAGAAACATCATGTACTTTGGAGATCGGTGTCCTGCAGCTCTAGACTGTAGATCTTAAATGCATGATTCATATCAAATATCATCAATAGTATCGAGCACTGCATAGCACGTCTTTCATTTTCCTCCATGCCAATCTTTCTGCCTCTTCATCACATCATTCCGTCGCCGTCTCATCTTTTTAGGGACTCTATCATAATATATCTACATATTCATACTTCCCCCTCTACAAAAAAATCTGACATACTTGATTCGCCTCTTCTTCAATTCCTCGACTATACTCACCACGTCTCTCATCACTGACCCTTCAAATCACTTCGTTCCTCAAATTTGCTTCATCTTCATTAACATCCCGCCGATTCATGAACTCATCTAATACACATCCCAAATTACACTCATATACAGACGATTTCTAACTTTCTGTCGTTACATTTGCAAATAACTTTGTTGTTCTTTTCCCTTTAATACGTTTCTCAGCCGGTAGGATGGACCACAGTCACCATGATGGAAAAGCCTTTCACGCTCTCGTCGATGGCGTCGCTTTCGAAGCAGCGGTGAAGAAAGGTGGCGACCTCCTCAGTGAAGACGACACCTTGACCATCGTAACCGCCGATCACAGCTTTGCCTTTGATATCCTGGGGTACCCGGGACGTGGAAATCCTATCCTCGGTAAATACATCCTACCATCTGTTTATAATTCTTCGCAAGCATTGAAATGACAAAAGAGGGAACATAAGCTCTTACAAACTTATAATCCTTACTTTTGAATATCGCTCGAGTCACAGTATGCCTGAAGCTGAGTGACTGAAACTCGAGTCACGGACACCCAAAGCACTTGAAGGGTTTTCATGTTTATAGACTATTCTGGACCTTTGCATCTACGTGTAACAAATACCTTGCTTCCCCGGAAGACAATCGCAGGCCCTGATTGCATATACATTGTATGAGAGAGAGAGAGAGAGAGAGAGAGAGAGAGAGAGAGAGAGAGAGAGAGAGAGAGAATTGGGTATGATATTGTTTCTTATCTGCAGGAATAAATGACCTTGAAAGGGACTTGGACGGTCTTCCATTCACCACCTTGAACTACTTAGATGGTCCCGGTGCCCCAGAAGTCCTAGACTCAATCAAGCAAAGTGGTTATCGTCCGAATCTGACAAATGTCGACACCGGTATTTGTATACATTTTCTTTTTATGGCTAAGCATTTAGCTTTCATTCGTGAGCAAATGACAAATCTTTTTCTCAGATGAGAAGTAATCCCATCATACAGCCGCAGAGTTCTCTTTAAGCTTATCTGGTATAAGAGAGAAGTTATCTGTTGCCGGACAGCTATGGGGTGGAGCTCGATAATTTAATGGCAGTGATTTTCAAAATGTATTCTGTCATTTGCTATTTATTGTTTTGCTTCATTCACATGCAATTATTAAGTTCGACATTATAACAAATGAATTAAGACATTGCGGCATTTTGGTCCAGCTGACATTGTTGTCGCTCGGTCTCACAAGATGAGAGAAAACGTTGCAAGGGGATGGACGTGGCCACGATATGATGACAACAGTCAAAGACTGTATGTCGCATGATTAACTATGAATTCACCGTTGCTATTGCGAGCTTATTCAAGCTTCAGTCACCCGCAGTGACATACCATTCCGCTTGTCTTGTTTCACTGCAGGATCCGAGTCGTACCTTCAACAAACTCTCATCCGCAACAAATGGGCTGGCCACGATGGGGAAGATGTCAACATTTACGCCAAGGGTCCCATGTCTCACCTCTTTCACAGCACCCACGAGCAGACCTATATCTTCCACGCCATGAAGTACGCCGCTTGTATCGGCGATGTGCCGGACGACTGCAGTTATCGAGATCCCCCGCCCATCACCTGCTCGGCCTCAGTCAACATAGCAATTCTGTGGATGATACTCTCAGTAGCATTGGCTACATTTTCCCTTCGAGAGTAGCGTTTGCACTGTAGAATACGGTGTCCAATTCAACATGCGTCAATGAAATGCATTAGTAATGTGTTTGCATACACTGGCACTCAACTCAATTTAGCGTACAGTCAGCGCATGCAACATGTACGTGCTCATTTCTTATGGGGTCCAGACACTTCGCACCAAAACCAGTTCGCCCCACACAACTTCGTCCCAAAACCATTTCGTACCAAAACCACCTCGTCCCAAGTACTACTTCGCCCAACCCCACTTCGCCCCAAGTACCACATCGTACTAAAACCACTTCGCCCAAAGTATAGTACCGTCAACTCGTCCTGAAACAACGATGTTACGACGTATCACAAGGTTGTTTTTACCTGCAACTTGGAAGCATTAATGTGTTAGGACATTTTGGCTATCACGAACCATTTATTGTTGCATGAAACCATAAACGATAGAATAAGAAAATATAAACACCCAAATGCTACAACTCAGGTGCCTTGCGCGGAATTGCACGATGTCAATTTCGCGAAATGCGTACACTTTCAAGATTTCAGTCCCAGGATGACAGAAAGGAGGTTATTTTCAGCTTTAGCAGTTAGCGATAAGTTTCGGGCAAAGTGGTTTGGGGACATGACTTTTGGGGCGAAGTGGTTTTGGTACGAGGTTGTTTTGGTGCGAAGTGGTTTCGGTGCGAAATGGTATGGGACGAGATGGTATGGTGCGAAGTGGTTTTGGTGCGAAGTGTCTGGGAACCTTTCTTATCACCGGTCGCATGTGCTGACCTGACACTGGTTGTGTTGAGCGTCTGTGTATGTACAGAAATATATCAGTTATGCCTCTTTTTAGATATATAGATGTTTACATTTAAGTAAGTCAGCGGCCAAAGAACGAAGTTCAAATTACTTCACTTCGCTTGAAAAATTATCAAACGTGCTATCACGCTGTGGCTTTGGGACGAAAGCTTCTAATGGCCTGTAGGTAAATCGGTCATCATAAAAAGACTTTGGGACATGAGAAAGTGACTAACCATGCCCTTTATTGTATCAAGTTTTCTATCAAAGCAATAATAATTCATACTATTGCTACATTTAATTTGCAAAATAGCCACAGACTGCAGGTCGATTATGGAACTCCAATATTCATGAGCGCTCTGGTACCGGAGATGCGTTTCCCTTTCCTATACCTGTCTATGATGGCGCTGTTCGGACATAAAATATATGTTGATTCGAATGTTTTTCTGCCACTAATCTGTGACTTTTTCACATCCAACTGAATTTTTAGTCTGGATGGGAAAGTGCAAACAAAGAGATAGGGTATTGTCGAGGTATATCCAAATCAAGTGTTGTGGAATGATCGTGGCCATGCATATGCTGCTACCGAGGATACGCGCTTTGTACATGCAGATCAGTAACTCTTTCAAAACGATGTACCTTGGTACTGTTCCCATATTCCAATACCAAAATTTATGCCACTCATCTTCCTAAAGGTTCAAGTTGGGTTATAACGGTTACGCACTTCCTTGAACCCCCCCCCCCCACCAAAAAAAAAATAATAGAAGCAACATATTAGTCTCATGCGCAGGTTATTGTTCAGCAGCAAGGAGCACTTTTGGTGGACTTTGCCGTTATGCCAATCAAGACAGATTTGCCACGTGGAGAACGTAAACAGGCTTAATGCTTAATGATGGGCGGTTGGCGACCCATGACCTTATTGTTGCATGACTACATTGAATTTTTACCATGGCGCCCAATAGCGATCTATGTGTGATGATGCCGCGTGTTTTGCACGAGGGACCCGGTCTTTTCGATCTGCTTGCCATAATTTCGTTTCTTTCGTGTTGTGAATTCACCAGGAATGTATTTTGAAAATAAAGTGCATCAACTTTCTGCCAAGTTGTCATGCTTTGGTTTATGCGATGTAATCTACTGTCCTACCCTTTTAGGCCTACGGGTATTGAAGGTGGGTTTATTAGCTTAAGGTAGAATACGCCTCGGGGACAGATACTTTGACTCTTAAACTTTTACAATTCTTTTCTGATGATACTACCTGTGGGGTTCATTTTGAAGCTCTTAGTGCAAGAAAAGTTTTAACCGTCTTAGTTTTTCGAAAATCGAAAATTTTCTTTTTCTCCATAGGGTTAACATAGGAATGGGGGCCATTCGGTAAATCTTGGGTAATTTGTTTCTCTTGTACTAAAATTTGCACGGTAACCCCTGATTTTTATTCCTGATTTTGAAGGAAAATGGTTGAAAGATTCCTTGTGGAAGTTTTGAGCAAAAGTTGAAGTCTTTCACTTTCGAGGCGCATTCTATAGCTAACAGTATAACTGTTTCATTAGGTCGCATATTGTAAGGGGGCATACCAACTATGAACATTGTTCAATTTGAGGACAGGTTGCCGCATCATAAGGCTTTAATTGCTGCAAAGATATATGCAGTTGCATCGTACGAATTATAAGTATTATACGGCAGTGTATGTAGAAAATCATCATGACGCCACTATACCTTTACTGTCTCTGCGTTGAGGTACCGGTCTGGGATCGTAATGCTTTCAGTAACTGAAGTTGACACCAAAGTTGTCAGTTGCAAGCATAACTTCAAATCTTTATCACTAAACAGCAATGGAGACGACAGTAGTACCAGCTCGGGGCTGTGCCTTTCTACGATCTGATCTACTTCTAGAAAGCGTGCAACTTAAATCGTTTCCAAATCTACATATTATAAAGAAAGAATGAATGAATGACTTAACATACAATTTTAATTAAATGGAGACGAGTCGGAAAATATTAAAGGACAGGAGATTTTGTCAAAACAGGATGAGGGGATCTTTCAATTTGCAGCTTGAGTCAACGTCAATCTCCTGTCATTTCTAATGAGTTTAGCATCTGTTACATGTAAAACAATACATCAGTCCACGTAAGACAATGTAAACAATTGTAGTGATTCACAGGAAACCACGTCTGCTGTCAATCGTCGAATGAATAAGCATAGAACCGCAGTGTAGTTTTGAAGGTTACTGTCGGTCAAGTTGATTACTACAAGTCAATGTTAAACATCGTAAATCTCGGGAAAGGGATGATGCGACGTTACACCGCGAGCTTAGTAAGGAACAGTGCCCCCTTGGGGATACTGATGATTCCTTGGTTTCTAAAAACCTTAGGTTCATGTCATATATTAATCTTTGGTAAGGAATAATTGCAAAGTCTGCTGAACCCTAATGGACAGACACTTTCATAACGGTATCTAGAATTATTACAATGTACCAAACTTTTGAGATAGCTTCACTTCAAGGGAAGGGATCGTCGGAACTGCGGCTGTGCTACATTCTTCCTTACAATTACTGTATTTCATTCACGATATCTAGATGCACCACGTCAACACAGCTGCAAAATTTAAATTTTACGATGTATATTGTGACAAACATATTTTAACTTTCATCAATCGCCGACGTACATACAGTGTTCACATTTGTCGTAGGGGTCCAATATGACCTTTTAGCGCATTCCGATGACCCTACACCTTTCAGTCTACAGTCGTCTATCTCAACCAATTACAAATAGAAATGGCAATGGAAGAAGGGTGGGTAAATGTGAAAGACGAAATGAAGGACTTTGCGAAAAGCGAACCCAATCATGTCTGCGAACATCTCATTTGCATATTTTGTACCCTGGCTTCTGTTTTGTATTTCTATTTATGTCGAAAATGGAACAATTGTCTCTGTCTTTGTACTCCGGTCACTAGGTATTTTTTCATGGACGGGCAAAAAAATAGTGCAATTTTTATGTCATTTCTGAATGGTATAATCTAACATTAACGATTCCTATGTATTGAAGGAAGATACTTATTTGTTGAGATTTAAGCTGGTCGCTTATATGTCATGTGTGCGTACTAACTACCTTACAGATATGACATCCGCTGTTTTGTTATCAAAAGTACACATTCCTAAAAAATATCAATCAAGTTACATTTCGTCACCTATCCTGTGTTTACAATTGAGAGCAAAATACCACAACATTTTACATTTGTATAAAAATAACTTATAAAACTAGTTTTTGGTTCAACATGTCCCATCGTATTGAGTAATGAAATGACAGGCAGAATTCGAAACTTCTAAATATGAGAGATCTCTACCACCAATTTTGTAAATTTTTTCCAGCGTAAATGCACCATTTTTAGCGCTAAACCATCTCAAAAATACATTCTGCTGTGTAACAAGGACGAAAGATTTTGATCTTCGATGCTTTTTGCCCTTCCCTGTCTTCTCAGTGGGAAGTTTCAATCACATTCAATTTGTTTCTTGATATGTCTGACTGCAAAGTGACGTCAAATTTAACTCGGTTTTCGATGATGTAAGAAAAATCAGTATAGACAGATTTTTCAAGCGAAACCACCGGGGTTTTGTGCTGTATGTCACCATTGCAACATTAAAAGTAACATTATAGAGTGGTAACCTTGATATGTTTAAACAACCACGTTTTCAAAGTTTGGTCAACGTCAAACCAGGAAACAACACTGAATCCGATAGTTTGAATACAGTTTTTGTGAATGTCACTAGGGAAGAAAAGACGACAATCCTTACTGTATTTCCTCGAACCGCTATTTTTAGAGAATATCACAAATAAAACTTAAAAAACAACAGTCAAATATTGTGAAGGGTAAAATTTACAAAGAGACTATAATTGATCAACTACGGTAAACAAAACCCCAATTCACAGTACGGAACGCATCGTTTCAATATTCTGCTATGCCTAGTTATTCCACCTGAAACATAAAAGAAAAAAAAACCCATTTTGACACCGAAAAATATGATAGAAGTATAAAAATGACATTAATTTCCATGGGACTACTGTTCTCGGCATATCGCTCGCCGTCTGTTCGGTCTGCTCTAAGTATTCTTGTGTCACATGTTTACTAAAAATGGATAATTTTCAGACAAAACAACCCTAAAGTTCCGTAGCTCACAACAGACGGGCTTATTTTATCCACTGATGTAACACGAAAAAAAAGGGTTAGAGCACTACACTGAACTCAGATGGAGCCACACTATCGACAGCTTGAGAAAAGATTGTGCTTTTTGTTGAGGCCAAACGTGCATAAGGCTTTAGTGATTGATCGCGGAGACATTATCAATTTAGCAGCTGTTCAATAGCATTGTTTATACAGCCTTCCAATATCACTGGGTATCGGTTTCGAATGAAAACACTTTGTTATGGTGGCCGTGTAGCGCAGTTGACATTGCTATATTACGTACATCAGAAGAAGATATGCACAGGCATATATGTACGCACGTCTATTTGGCGCATAGGCGCAGAGCGGAATAGAACACAGATGACTGTGATTATATGCTTGGACTCGAAGTCTAGATAGAGAGAAAGTGCTGAAACTGTCGTTGGTGGCTCACTTCTATTTATGGCCAAACTCACTTCGTTCGGTGAGCTATGGGCACCTTCGGATGGGAGCAACTCAGTTTTTGAAACGCTCGTGCTACATGTTTTCCGCCCATTTCATTTCGGTTCGCTAGGCAAATCGAAATCATACTAAAATTATCGTGTAATTACACATTGAATCTTTAATTCCGATCTTTTACTTTTTTGTTGTCAGCAACCCGTTAACCAGGAGATGCATGGCTGTAAAGTGCATGGAAGAGTACAATGCAGGCATATTTTATAGCGCATATTGCGTGGTTAAGTCAATTTTTGGGATGCAGATGTGCATGTTGAAGATCAACTCATTGATATTATTCCTATAAGTTTACTGTAACAACACGCTGCAAATTTGCAAGTGAAGTGATACTGAAACTAAATTGAATATTTCAGGGCGAGGTATTAACCCCTTGAGCACCAAAGGTCAATTTTTGTCGCTTTGTAACTAGCCATTTTTCTGAGTTTTGCAAAAATTTTGATAAAAATACTGTAGGCAACGAAATATGATGTCCATTTGATCCAAAATTATCCCAAAAATGTAGAAAGATTCATAAAAAGTATAACATTTGCACAAAAATTTGGATGTCACCTTGGTTATCTTCAACTAATTTCAAACTGTAGCCGACAAAGTGGTAATCACAGCTACAATAAATCATACTAAAATGTCACCTTTACTTTCATTAATTCATTCTGCATCAGTTTTGTGAAAAGCATACCAAGCAATAAATTATGTTTATTCATATATTTATATCTGGGCGCCCCTAAAAAGTCAAGTAGATGCCAAACTTATTTCACATTTTATTTGTACACTTGGTATTTCTGGATACACTGGTATATTTTTTATATCAATGATATACATGTATAGCATTGAACAAAATTTCATCTTTGCCTGTATATTCAAGAATGTAGTATTGGCGCATTTGTTATATGGTGATAGACATTTGTTATATGGTGATGGGCATTTGTTATATGGTGATGGGCATTTGTTATACAGTAATGGACACTTGTTATATAGTGATGGGCATTTGTTATATGGTGATGGGTATTTGTTATACAGTGAGGGGCATTTGTTATATGGTGATGGGTATTTGTTATACAGTGAGGGGCATTTGTTATATGGTGATGGGTATTTGTTATACAGTGAGGGGCATTTGTTATATGGTGATGGGCATTTGTTATATTCTATTGATCATTTATTACACTGTGATTATAGTATAATGGACGTTTGTTACATTGTGATGGGCATTTATTATATAGTGATGGGTATTCGGCATATTATGAAGAACATTTTTTATACTGTGATGTGCATTTGTTTCATTGTCACGACCATTCATCGTCTTGTGACGTAGATTTTTATATGGTGATTTGCCATCGTTATATGGAGATGTGGATATATTATGTTGTGTTGTTTGATAGTTATATTGCAAATGTTGATCATGATATTGTGATACGGAATCTCCAGCAAAGATCGGACAAAACCCTATACCGTCAGAAATAAACCAGAAAAGTACACACTGCAGCATACATCTGCCGTACGGCTGCGTTCACAAATAACGATTGGGGGGGCTAGAGGAATCGCCATTGAAATCTTTTTTTTTTCAGATCCCCCCTCAACACCCTAAAAAAAATTAACCCCCCGTCTATATGATCAAAAATTTTCAAGTCCCCCACAACTATCACAAGCCCGTATATCAGTAAAGGATGTGCGCGCAGAAAAAATAAACGCGTATTGCGCTGTTCCACTCACAGATGTTCAACACTACCTGTTATTAGCAGTTTGTAAAAGCATATTCGTAAGGCAAGTTCTTAACTTGTGATTCATTTTTAAACGCATGGGTGAACTTTTTGGATTTATGGGTCTAGGCCAACTTGAGTTAATCCCACTCTGGCCAGGTCAATTGCTCCTGCCGAAGAGGACACGAAATGATGATCATGAGATAGTAGGCAAATTGTGAATTCTTGCTAATTGCCATATTGTAAAAAAACTGAGCACAGTGACCTACCAAAAATTTGTTTCAAAAGTACAAGACAGATATGAATTAGATGCTACTCAAAATTGACAATACTGGAAGGTTAAAATATTCCATCAGATAAATGTTTTAATCTCTGAAATTTTGGGTGTAATAATGGCAAATTTAGTCTCATATTTTTTCATTTATTCATTAATATTCAAAGTTTTACTTTTGTATTATGTTATGAGAAGAATGTGAAAATTTAGAAAATCAAGCATGTTGACCCCATCTTTTTCCTTTTATATTTGATCATAGTCATATGCAAGCGTTCAAAACTCCTGATAATTTTTCAAGTCTCCTTGTCTTCCATGTGTTACTCTCTGGCCTGATCTTGTGTACAAGTATGTTTCACTGTCATGAGCATTTGACCCAAACTCTTTCTTCAACTACAATGTACATCAGGGTCAGAGCTATCTCTGTCACTGCTCAGGTTTGCAGTGACAGTGACACTGCAGTAGCAGGGCTGTACCTAATAGTGACACTGCCCGTAGGGAGAAGCTGTATTAACTTTGAAAATTTTAGCAATATTTTTTTTTCAGTTTATACAGCTACATGTGTTCTTGTTCTACTCCCTACAGCATGTTTAACTGTCCAGGCTAATATTCAGCTTGCTATCACAGCCTGTGTATGTGTACTATGCATTTGTATCACTGACAACTGGCTGTCAGTCTGGACTCTAATCAAATTATCACCAATAAACATTTATATATACAGGCTTTGTCGACAAACTGAATATTGTGTGTTTGAGCACGCTGTAGGGAGACAGCAAGAAGCTGTAGTTGATATATTGCATAGAAATATTGCAAAAATCATCAACAGTTACAGCTTCTGCCCTGTTACTAGGCTCAAGTTTGGTGTTTTACAACAAATCACACGTTCAGATTTGTTCGAGATAAAAGTAATGAAATATGGCAAAATGGTTCTAGATTTTTAAAATTATTACTAACATTACAACTGTTACAATTGGATGACATAAAAATGGTATTCATTTTTCATTTAATTACTTACAAAAACTTGGAATTGGAAAATGTAAAACATGAAAGGGAACAAAAAAAATTCAAGTCCCCCCAACAGGTTGAGCAAAATTTTAAAGTCCTCCCCTCTACTACCCCAAAATTTTTCGAATACCCCCCTGAATTCCTCCAGCCCCCCTAATCATTTTTTGCGAACGCAGCCTAATATATATATATATATATATATATATATATATATATATATATATATATATATATATATATATATACTATACATACATACATACATATATATATATATATATATATATATATATATATATATATATATATATATATATATATATGTATATACAGGCTTTGTCGACAAACTGAATATTGTGTTTGAGGATGCTGTAGGGAAACAGAAAGAAACTGTAGTTGATATATTGCACAGAAATATTGCAAAAATCATCAACAGTTGCAGCTTCTGCCCTGTTACTAGGCTCAAGTTTGGGTTTTTTGCGACAAATCATATATGTTTAGATTTTTTCAAGATAAAAGTCATGAAATGTGACAAAATGGTTCTAGATTTGTTAAACTATTACAAACATTACAACAATTGGATGACATATAAATGGTATTCATTTTTCAGTATAAAAACTTGGAATTGGAAAATGTAAAACGTAAAAGGGAACCACAGGCAGAGTGGAGTTAGCTACCTTCTCATTATATACACTGTGTAGTAACTTTCGCCGTAGACTGAACATGCATATTGGTGCCACATGTATATTTTGGCATAGATTGTGAACTAAATAGGGGTTTCCAGAGCGTTGTTTACATGAGCAGATTATAATGTGTAAAATATGTTTTTTATTAATCATAATTTATTAATAATCATAATTATAACAACAATGGGATTTCCATAAGGTATTTACACAAAATAGACGATATTGTTTGTGACAAAGCAAGATTTTATTATTCTGTAACATTCATATTAATAATTTATCAATATTCATAATTAATTTTTGATCATAACTGGAAAAGTCAACACAAATAATGTCTAACCTGCAACATAAAGACACTGGAGCGAGACCAAGACACCAAAGGTTGGCAGTATAAATCTGTATTGGCAATACATATCATGTAACAATCAACCC
Organism: Ptychodera flava; assembly: GCF_041260155.1. NCBI lineage: Eukaryota > Metazoa > Hemichordata > Enteropneusta > Ptychoderidae > Ptychodera > Ptychodera flava. The sequence goes on along the minus strand of NC_091948.1, from coordinate 18,960,820 downwards.
TATTTGTAACAATCAACCCTATTTGAAATAAAAGTTAACCCCATATAGGGTTAGTATGATTTCTGTCAGAAAACAAGATTTTTGACATTTTTTACCGAAATTGGTGAAAATTGCCCCGAAACAAACTTTTGATTATATGTATCTGCACAACTTGATTATCTTTTACGAGAAGACCTATTATCCCAAGGAACCTGCACAACGAAATTTAATCTAACGAGCAGTTTCAGAAAAAATGAGTTTCAACAAGGAAAAAAAGAGCAAATCGTTCCCAAAATACAAATATGCATATTTCATTAAGATTTCAACAAATACGGACAACTTTTTTCGAAAATTAGGTTTTGTTACAAATAGGGTTGATTGTTACAAATAGGGATAAACATGTCACCCCTATTTGTAACAATCAACCCAATTTGTAACAAAAGCAGTTTCAGAAAAATGAGTTTCGACAAGGAAAAAAAAATTGCCCCCAAACATATAAATATGCATATTTCATCATTTCAACAAATACGGCCAAGTTTTTTTGAAAAATAGGTTTTGTTACAAATAGGGTTGATTGTTACAAATAGGGTTAACACGTCACCCCTATTGTAACAATCAACCCAATTTGTAACAAAAGCAGTTTCAAAAAAATGAGTTTCGACAAGGAAAAACAGAAAATTGCCCCCAAAACATACAAATATGCATATTTCATTAAAATTTCAACAAATACGGCAAAGTTTTTTTGAAAATTAGGTTTGTTACAAATAGGATTGATTGTTACAAATAGGGGTAATACAGTTAAACGTATTAAAAATACCACCAATGATACACTGTGTCGCTCACATTTGATCGAAATTGGTACATACTAGTATGGGTACCAAAAATCAACAATGAATGTTGTTTCTATCTATTCAGTGCAGCAAAATTCTACGTTGATGTTATGACAATGATTTCTGCACAGTACAAACAGAAAAACAAGAATGACAAAAGCAAATAACACTAAATTTTCACAGCCCGCAGATTTTACAGGTTGTTTTTGTCTGCTGCCGGCTATTTTCTCCATCCCTGATTGACCGAATTTACATAGAGCTACAATCGCAGGATGGAAATACAAAGTAGGTGAGCTATTTACAAACTTGGGTATTTTTTGAATGCTATCAGTGCTGTTGTTCGAGTGTAAACAGCACTTAAGTTAGTTACAGATAGTGAACTGCCTTCTACTGTGGGGTGATTATGACATCTGGAATCATGCTGGATCCAAATTTCTTATCAGTTCTTGTGTCTTACACGGAAAAGTTGCAAATCTTAAATTGGTCTGCAATGAAAAAGTAAACCTCAGCTTTGTTTTTGAATCAAATTTCACTACAAATTGATACCTAATAGGACAAAACTATGTTCATAGCCTTAACCACTTTCCCACAACATATCCTGGGTTGGTATAGGTCATTGAAGGTCACAGACCGAGAACATTAAACCTAAATTATACAAATTTGGGAGTTTTCTTGAGCAGAAGATTTATCTAACTGATAGCATCCTTCGGGATTTTTATACCAAATTACAAAGCTATCGGACAAGTAGTTTTTGAGAACAAATTTTCTTGACCAAAAATGATAAAATTGTCTTAAAAATACGTTTCTTGAACGAAAATGACAAAATGGTCTTAAAAATATAAATTTGCGTATTTCTGGAAAATTTCTACATATCCAACTATTGTCATCCCTGGGCATCTGTTTACCAAACATAAAAGCTGTCTGTCCAACAATTTTTTAAGACAAAATAATTTTTAGGTTTTTTACCAAAAATAACAAAAATTGCCCCGAAACGGTAATTTTGCCAATTTTGTCGTAATTTCAACAAATTAGAAGGGCAACATTCTTGCAAATATTTAACCCAAATTTTAGAGCAATTGGGCCGGTGGTTTCGGAGGAGAATTTTTACTTAAAGTGAGGAAAATAACCAAAAAATTCAGCAAAAATACAAAATTCAAGATATCTCACGATATACATAAAACTGTATGAGGTCCACCTAAGGTACTTGCACAATAATTTTCAAAGCAATCAAAACAGCAGTTCTTTAGTTATTAACTTTTTACTATTTTCACATTTTAAAGCTCATTTGCATAATTTTGGCAATGCAAACTTCATTTGAACAAAATCCCATCTATAGCCTAGGATGGCCCAGGATCTAAAGCCCACACGCCAAATACTAGGCTAAACGTGCAGCGGTTCGCGTGTTTTTGATGTTGACGGACATAAGCGTATACACACTGTCACACACACACACACACACATAAGCTTATATACATACACACATACATACAGACGCCACCGGCTTCAGCTTATACGATAACCTCACATTGGTGTATCAAATGTGAGCTAATAAAATAAAACATAGCAAGAAGAACTCTGTGCCGAGACCAAGCCACCCCTACCTCCACTCCTGACCCTGGGGACACACATTTTGTGCACGCCCTACGGCTGAACTGGTTATGTTCGTGCGCCGCGCCGGGCTGCCAGTCAAGCGGGATGACGTCATGGAAAGAAAACTGAAAACTAATCTAGATCCGAATTAAATTTGATTTGAAACAAAACAAACCAAACACCAAAACTAATGGTTTTGTTTTGCACCTTATGGCGTCCAAAAATATTGCAGAACCGCGTTATAGATCGTGTGATTGATTGGTTTTGCTCGATTATTGCTGACAGTTTATCTTCCCTAAAGTGTGAAATCAAGGTAGTATCTGAAAGTGAATCATATTCTTATTTCAATGCTATCCTCGTCATGCCAGCTGATAGTCTAGTCCAGTTGTGTGAACATACACGTGTGTGGCGCACTTGCACTTATGGTTGTGCATGTTGACAGCTTCTCGACAGTTTTCGTGCTATTTTAGGAAAATTCAGAATTTCGCAAGATACATTTTCATGTTCTAGAGAAAGACAAACCAGTATTAATACCTCTTTGAGTTAAACGTCCGTCATGTTCTGGGGTGAGTAAAACTAGATTTGAATACACACGATGTAAAGTTAGGATGATTCTGACAATGGGTCGCATGGAATCGGAAGTCATAGACAGGGCCAGAGACTCTATCTGTTACCCATTATTACCTCAAGTGAAGGCCCTTTACGTAAGACAGCTTTAGTTTTGGTGCACGTATCTAGAACGTGTTCCACCGTCAACTTTCATTTGCACGATTCAATACCATTTGCCTGCATAATTTGAACATAACTGTTGATATACAGGCATATGGTATACTTGCTGCAGTTTCATAGCCACAACTCCCCTGAAGTTGAAGATTTTTTGTGAGGGGTGAGGTGCTCCCCACACACAAAAAATCTTCAAGGGGAGTTGCGGGGCTACGAAACTGCAGCAAGTGGTATACAAGCCCATCCTCTTCCAATCAGAGAGAGAGAGAGAGAGAGAGAGAGAGAGAGAGAGAGAGAGAGAGAGAGAGAGAGTGTGTGTGTGTGTGTGTGTGTGTATGTGTGAGGGGCAGCCAGGCGTTAATTGTTTTAATTCACATTAGGCTTCATCTGAAATTGGAGTTAAAAGAACAAACTGTAAAACTTGCTCATTGGAATATGTTTAACTATAAAACAATGGCGGCAGGAAGGGCCTGGGATACATCATGCATACGCATGGATCTGTAATTGAATTATCAGGCTAGTGGCTGCACAAGGTAGAAAACTCTTAAATTTTGATCAAGGCACTGCTATACTCTCTTGATCGGAGCACAAGCCTTCTACATATTCAGGCTCATTTGGTTGTAAAGAAATCCCGCTCATCTTGTGTAGTATTATCTCTGGATACAAGTCTTGTGTGTTTCTTGCATACATTGTCTTTCTCTGTCCACAACGGTACATGCATGTCATTAACACGCATGACCTGTGGACAGAGCGGGCACTGTCGTCTCATCGAGCATGTGTAAGTACAGGCAGGGATTCCATTGTTAGATCTGTCACAAACATTCACATAAACCCACAAACACATGTACTCATTGCACTCAAGCAGTAATTGCCACTTGCACTGATTCTTTTTAGTACATCTATTGCTACAAAGTTTTCTGGAATGTTTTCTGGAATGTCTTTTGCTCAAAAGTTCTCTGGAATATAATACCACGTACAGTACAGGTGTATAGATTTAAAGCCAAATGTACGCTCTCAATTTCTGATCAAAGTTAATTTCAGTTCAGTCTTATATTTTAGGTTTACAGGCTTTTAGTCGGCAAGATTTTGCTTACTCCGTGCAGGCTACTTGCAATTTTAGCAACAACAAATGTTTAAACATTGAAATGTACTTCAGTGTGAACAAATGGTAGAGTGCTTTTAGGTCCTCTTTCAAAATTTTGGTAGTCAAGGAAACATTTTTTTAGAAAATGATTCATTTTGCTCCCCGGAACAACAGTTATGAGATGCAAAAAAAAGGAATAACGATTACAGCCGTAAAACCCAGAACAAAAACAGTCAACCAAATGTCACCTCATCAACCACATTTTATCAGATCAAATCTGATGAATTGTGTAGATATACTCTTATGTTTTATTCAGGAAAGCTGAAATGTGAGCTGTACAGGACTTTTGGTGATTTCTTATATTATTGTGTCACCAGAATTTATAGAAACTTTTCACCATCGGCTAGACTTTCTCTAAGTCTGTTGGCATAGAAGTATCAAAACATATAATAAATTAAAGAAACTGTGGCACTAAGTGGTCGGTTGTTGCGTAGATTGTCGGGTGAACACTTCGGCTCAGCCAGTAATACAGCTGCCGAGAAAAGCCAGGTGACTGGGGGCCAGTCTATCCATCAGCGAGTTTAGGGAGTTTGCCAGCCATTCAGCGAACGTACTCATTACAAAAGGAACTGGCCTGAAAGTTGCTAGGATTCATTTTGTCACGTTTTAGTTTCCAAAACCATTCTGTTACATAAAGGCAGTGTGCTGTTGTCATTCCTGGTGATAGCTGCAAAGTGGGTTCAAGTTCAATTCAAGGACGTTCCATTGACACTTCAGTTTTCTCCCATCTTCTCTCCTGCCAATCAACTTCACCATCTTGGAAATCTGGTATGATGATTTTGATCAGAGTTTCCTTAACAGTTTTCTGAGGCTGTCTTTAGCAATAGTTTTATGGAAGTGTAAATAAGTCGTCAAGGATGCCGAATACCAACTTCTGACTCTGTGTTCTTTCATTTCAAATCCTTCAGGAATAACCATAGATGATGGCAAGCATTACACACAGACTGTGGAGGAGTCCTTTCATATTTCGATGGCAGCTTTGGAATCCAAAGGCCGGATAGGTATGGTTATCAAATACCACTTTTTTTTCTCTCAACAGTGAATGTAAGCACGGTATGTACACGCAGGGGAGTCTGCATGCAGAGTTGCCTGGCTATTTTTTGTGTATGTTTGGTTTTGTATACTAGTATTCATTAGCCATCGTACAACAATAATGAATCTTACCTAGTGGTGAGGCAGCAATGCTCACATCACAAATTTCAATAATAAATTCAATGCACAAGTGAGTTAAAACATTTCACCTTGACCAAGGAATTATCTCTCATCAAAATGATTTCTTCATGAAAAAATTAAGTGGAAAATTCCAAAAGGTCTCCCTATAATTTCTTTGAATTTCTCATGTAAAGATATGATACACTTTTGGTGACAATTTTTTTTACATACCTTCAACCTTGTCTTCTTTGTAATACTTATCACTTAAATTAATGATGTGCATCGCTGTGTGGAACACTGCAATACAAACACGTAGATACGATTATATGAATCCAAATGTTGGGCCTCAATACAAAACCCATCACCTGGTTGTGTGTCTCGGATAGCATCAATTTGAAGTATGTCATCGAAACGGCTGACCTTATCGCAGAGAGTAAAGTGACATATGTAAATTTGAATTATGTAAATCTGATACTCACTTTAAAACTTGCCATCAGAGTTTGTATGTCCAGTTGTGCACAACATCCTGTGCAATCAGGCTTTCAACAGCTGCCTTGGCTAGAGAATCTTGTTTGGTCGACAGTTGAGAGACACATGACAATCTTATTGCTAATGGCCCTGTCACACCTTGACAATTTAGCCAGCATATGCCAACGTATGCAAAATTTTGCAAATACACTGGGCGTACGTTGAATGCGTTTTGAGTTTTGTATAAGTTAAGAGCACGCTGACGCACGCTGGTACAATGTATATGTCGTAGTATGGCGAGGTTGTCAAAAACTTTTGTACATGCTCAAAACTTTTTGACGTATGCCAGCATTTGGCTCATATGTCCCATACACACGGGCCATAAGTTCTAGGTAGGTTATGCGCACGTTCACACACGTTACTTATAAGTTGCTCATAAGTTGAAATGCACAGAGATAATTGTCTAGGGTACCAAAACTTATGTTTAACCTATGAGAACATTATGAATATGCTATGTATACTCCTAAATTGAAAAATACATTGTTAGTTCAGCAAGGTTAGAGAAATTTTGATATGCTGGCGAAATCGTCAAGGTGTGACAGGGCCCTAACAGAAAACTGCACAGGATTGCACACGATCAAATCTCCCATTCCAAACAAATGAACCTGGAGACATGATAATATGAATGTGAAAAGTGTTAGTGTAATATTTGCCACCAAACTGGTGTATGGATATAGTACCAGTCACACTGCCACATCCAGTACTTCAGTCACTCACTGTATGTTATTCAGAGAAAATTCAGTCTATATGCTACCTTTTCCTCATTGTAGAAGTTGACTTATTTATGAAGTTCAGAGCAAGGATTTTGACATGAATGTTTGATTTCTCTTTTACAGAAGAGATTAATGACACCAATCGCTATGTGTCTGTCATGGTGAAACATGAAAAGGCAGAATTTTTGATTTGTACCCTCCAACATGAAAAGCTGTTGCAGCAGCCATTGGATTTGACTTTCACCGAGGGAGAAGAGGTCACATTCTTCATTGAGGGCCAAGGTAAAGGAATGTGTCGATGAGAAAGTTTCGATAGTATTAGAGCAATGCAGCTGTGTGGCTGATGTTGAGAACAGGGAACCCAGTGGGAAGTGGTCGAAGTGCCATTAGTTTAGGGAGTCCAGGTCAGGGAGAGGTTACGGTTAAGACCCCCTAGGAAAAGCTACTTTGGTTGGCTCTCTCTGCTTGGTACACTGTCCTTAATTTGTGCCAGATGTGTCCCAACAAAATCTCAGCGTCTTGGAATCAGTGAATAAATCATAAATAGTACAGGATCTCACACTATTGAGTGGTATAATTGCGGTAATTTCTGATGATATTTTTGTATTTTTTGATATAGGAAACAAGTAAATTTCACTAGTTTTCTGCCGTCAATATGTTGAAACACACTTACCTTCCAAACATAATACACTGTTTGCTTTGTCCCCAAATACATTGTAATGTATTTGATGTTGTTGTTATTGTTGACAAACGGAATTCTAGTCCAGACCAGAGTTCAGTCTTCAACAGTAACATCTAACATTCCATACATGCTGTGTAAGCAAGTTGAACACAGGCATTCCAACATGAGTTTGGGTGTAGAAGAAGAAACTATGGTTTACAAAAAAATACATCAATAGTTACAGCTCATAGACCTGTAAATTGTACAGTTCCTTAAAGAATGTGTGTACTTGATCTCCAAGCTATTGCTTATTCAGGTACAATGTACCTGTCTTGAAAGTCTTTAATTTATATTGATGAACATAAATTATTTGCTGAAGTCTGTAGTAGTCAATTCACAAGAACCCCAGAAAATTGTTTCAACAATCTGATTTGATTGCTGAGTTAATTTTGGTACTGACATGTTGATGGCAAATTTCCTGATGTACTCTGTAGGAATATCAAAACATCTCCTCAAATTAATCAGAATTTTACTTGAGCAACAGTGTATCTCCCGGGAGGAAATTCTGCAGCCTTTGTATTTGACATCACGTACATGTATGATCAGTAAAATGAAGTCAAACCAATTAACAAAAAGTTATGAAAAAACCTAAATGTAAACTTAGAACAAAAAGACCAGTAGCATTGATGTCTAAGATTATACGTTGATGTTAAACTTGGATGTTACATTTGGATGTTACAGGCGTGGTTCATTTGACTGGATCCTTGATACCAGAGGATAAGGAGGAAGCATTTCCAGACATTGATGACGCTGAACTCTCAACTGGAAGCACTTCAGAGTCCAGCCTTTCCGGCTCATCAGGAGAAGGAAGCAGTGATGATGGCAGTGGAGAAGAGGAGTCTGACGGAGGTAGAAAAGTTACATTTTTGATTTTCTTTTAATTTTAAATTTAAAATGTATCTAATATTCAAACACAGTACAGTTGACAGTTTAATTGTGCTAGTCAGATCCTTGGTATAGAGGTTTCCATCACCATTTTCATGTCTTTAAAATCTTTTGCCCTGTGAATTTCAGCAGCGGATAAACATACTGCAAATTTTAACTGTAACCTGTGTGTATACATGTATGTTGGGGTTCAATTTTGTTGATTTAGGATTTTTGTGTATAATGTTACTAGAAAATATATTTTGACTTTCAAGAAATATTTAGCGTATCAATCTTTGCCCTTTTCAATGTACTGTGCTGCTCTGTACAAAAAGGTAAAAGCAATCATACCCAGTACTTTCCTTCTTGGTATTCAGTTTCTTCCACTGAACTTTGTGGTTTCAAAAAGTGCAAATGACGTGAAAACAAATGCAAATGATCTGTAGTCTAGCACTTTTTGATTTGCCACGATGCTTTTACAGAGAAGCAACCAGGAAAACATTCAAATAAAATCTGAGTTGGTTTAACTGTACTAAGTAAAACTAGACCTTGGTGATACTGTGAAGTTAATGAATTGATTAAAACATTCCATGTGAGATTTCATTACTGACTGTAGTACTTCTCCAATTAAGAGTATGGGTGCAGTATTTGCATCCAACAAGTTCACTGTCTTTACTTATCCCTTGTCAATGTTCAGAATTGCCGACTTTACAAGAGCTGGTTGCCAATCACATGAACGGTAGCCTTGATAAAGATGAGGATGAAAGTGAAGAAACAGATGAGTGGAAACCTGGCAAACGTAAGACTTTTCTCACTTCTTTATCTCTGCTTATGCACGGCTCAAAACCAGTAATTCATTTCCCATATAGGCTACCACTGTAGCATTAAGCTAAATATTGTTATTTTAACCTTTTCACCACCATGGTTTGTCCCAAATCTATTGTTTTCTATGGTAAAGTTGGACCTGTATACAGGGAACTGGGGGTGAAAGGGTTAAAACATTCAGCAACACACATCCTGTTGGCAGGTGTTAAATCAATGTCAGCCTGAGTCCTGATTAATTTTTGTGTGGGCAAGTCTATTGAACTTATAAGCTGATGAAAATAGCGCCCTCAGTGGTGTTGTTGGAGAAGTTCATGCTCACTGCTACTATTTTCATGGGGCTTTTAACTCTTTGTATCACCACTGAATGCTACAGCCATCATTCACAACACTGCATTTTGATTCAAGCAGACAATAATCCTTACAAAAATACTTCTAATTAAAGTTGAGACCCGAAATAAGCATCAACGCAGGCGGCAATTAAAATTCCTGGGTTAGCACTATTATTTGATGTAGAAGATAAGGATGGACTAGTGGTCTTACAATTGATTGTGTTATTTTTCTTTGTGTACTTCAACATACACAAGAGAAATTTCAAGAGAAATTTGGTCAGCCTTTACAAAGAGGAACAAATCTCCAATCACAGTGCATGTGTATTTTGACTCTGCATGTAAATCACCAGCACATGTTATCAGCTGGTTGTATTTACAACGTCAGCTGACAGACCACACACTTCATTTCTGCATATGTGTGACTTTCTTGACCATAGATGAAGTATTTCTTGCAGAACACACACAGTCAAAAGAGGAACAAACTGAAATGGTGCAGTATGTAGCATGGAAAACAGCTTATTATGGAACAAATAACACAGTGAAGGAAATCAAGTGTTATGGTTTGTTTAATTTAGTCAGTTTAGATAAGACATGTACAGTAAACGTTTCTCACAGACTGTTGGTACCTTGAGCAACTTGACAATGCATTGTGATGTGGTTGTACAGTTCCTATGCAGGTACCAGAACAAGGGTAGAGTAAATGAAGTGATAGTGTATCCTCTCTTAGGACAGTTGCTGTGCACAATCATGCAGTTTTTTGTCACGATATCATACAAGTGATTGCAAACTTGTGACTCTATGCGCAAATGCTTTTCACATACCCATCTTCATGACTGACCCTTGAGTTTACAGAATCTAATCTAATGTAGTGTCTTTGGTCAGAAAAATCTTCCTGTCTTCAGTATATGCTGTGTTGCATTTCTAACATTTCCCATGGTAAGACACCATAGATTTGCCCAAATTCTGAAGAAGTTCACAGAATTTTGTGTTCACAAGTAACTTTTTCGTCCCCACTTATAGGTTTGGTCATGTCCGTGCGTCCGTCCGTGTGTGCGTCCGTCCGTGCGTCCGTCCGTTCACACAGATATCTCAGACATGCCCTGGTCAATTTCTTTCAAACTTTGCACAAGGATAGTACCCTACCGCATACAGATGCACGTCGATTTGTTTCACAATGCGATCAAATTTGGCCATGTTAGAGGACTTTTTAGTTTTCATCTCCATAGACTCCCATGTATAAGGCAGTCCATAGACTCCCATGTATAAGGCAGTCCATAGACTCCCATGTCTAAGGCAGTCCATAGACTCCCATGAACAAGGCCAAGAAAAATAAAAATTTAGTTTCTCATCGTATTCACATTGCAAAAAGGATGCAGTGACACAGTTTTTAGTCCCAACAGATAAAGTCCAGGGAGCTTACAGATTGGGTCATGTCTGTCCGTGAGTCCATCTGTGAGTCCATCTGTTCACGCAGATATCTCAGACACTTTGACAAAATGTCATGTGACCTTGGCGACCTTTGACCTTGAATTATTATTATTATTATTATTTATTTATTTCGAGAACCAGCTCATACACCAAAAAGCATACAGAAAAAAAGGGGGACTGATAAACTATAAAAAAACTATAAAAACACTAAATCATGAAGGAAATTAAAACTGACAGACAGAGAAAAAAGCAGTCGGAAAACAGAATTTTCCAGAACAGGCTACCACACATAATATATGTATTGATAGCAGCACTAATAAGAGAATTTTCACTATTCATCAGCCTCATATAAAATTTCGAGCGTAAAGTGCGCTGTTTACTTTCGAAAGTCAAAATGTTGCTCTGTACAAAAGTGTTCGAGATACTTAATCTTCTGTCAATACCAAACAAGATTCTAAAACCGTTGTTATAAGCAACGCGAACATTATTGATACACTGATTTGTGAACTTACTCCAAAGATGTGAGCAGTACATAGAAGTACAATATGTTATAAAAAGTCTCGTTTTGACAAAGTACGAACAGTTCCAAAACTCACGGATTAACATGTTAGCTCTGACATAAAACAACCTCATTTGACGCTTAATATCATCATTATCATCGCCATTGCTGTTGAAAATGACACCAAGATAAGAATGCTTATCTACAAAAGAAAGCTCTTTGTCATACAAGTACACATGCGGAATCTTACGAATATTAAGCATATTAGGCAAAATGGCAAGACACTTAGATTTTAAAGCATTAAAGACAATATCATGGTCATTAGCATATTGAGTACAAATATTCAAGAGGTTGTTGATACCCTTTACACTAGGACAAATCAGTACTATATCATCAGCATATAACAGGTGATTCATGCACTTTCCACCGAGGAAGCAGCCGATATTTTTCTTAACAAGTAAATGACTAAGTTTATCAACATAAACTGAAAAAAGACGTGGAGAAAGTATACCTCCTTGTCTCACACCATTACATGTTTTAAAATGTTTAGATAACACAGAACCCCATCTTACAGCAAATTCTTGATGCCTATACCAATAAACCAACATACGAACTATAAAATTCGGAATACTTCTATCAATCAATTTGCGAAATAATGTCCAATGGTTCACTTTATCGAAGGCTTTTGTCGCATCAAGAAAACAAAGGAAAACAGGGGTATTATGACGCTTATAAAAATCAATTATTTCTTTTACTAAAAATACACACATATCAGTTGAGTGACTTTCTTTAAAACCAAATTGATGATCACTTGTGTACAGCAGACTATCACACTTATCAAGAATGAATAATTCATACATCTTAGAAATGGCAGTGGCAATAGCAATAGGGCGATAATTCCCAGAATTAGTAACGTCACCATTTTTATTCTTTACAAGTGGAACCAAAGTGGTGTCCATCATGCGAGATGGCAAGTAACCATGAATATGCGCTGCAGTAAGCATCACTGAGAGAAGAACGTGCAGGCGTGCATGCGCAAACTTTAAATGCTCAGCTGTAATGCCATCTGGACCAGCAGATTTACCACTGGCCAATTTTGCAATGGAATTTCTAATGGCAGTTGGAGTGACAATCATATTCTCATCGAATGAAACACTCAAAATAGAATCTTTCACAAAACACTCATTACCGTTGTTGGTGACAGAGGAAAGCAGACTTGCAAAATGGTCACGCCATAAATTAGCAATGTCATGTTGCCCATTACAGCCATCAATGGTTGATGAAAGAGGAGACTTCTTTTTACTATTAACACGCTTCCAAAACTCCTTGTTATTATTGTTACAGAGGTTGTCCGCTAAGGCTTTAGCTCTCATTTGAGACTCACTCTTTTTATAGATCTTAAAAACATACTTAAACTTAGCACGTGATGTCCTCATGAGATCAAAAATCGGACCTTGTCTGGGACTGCCAGAGTCCCGCCACAACAGGAAAGCATCACGAGCAATGGCATGATATTCTTTAACATTTTGATTCCAACCTGGAATTGATTTAGCCCCATTATTACACTCAATGTTAGAAGGAATGCTTTGAAAACCAGCATCCTTTAAAGCTTCAACAATATCATCATACAGTTTAGTATGAATGTACATATTTGTGCATAACTCAGTATCACAAGTGCTAAACCTTTCAGATATGGTATGATGGGACACCTTATGACGCCACATATTGTTCCTCATTAATTATGTGCATATCTAATTTTGAGCGAGCCAATAGAGCCAGAGGTTTGATTTTTGTTATGTAGGGATAACTTAGCAATACAATTTTTTTGACAAAATGTCACGTGACCTCACTGACCTTTGACCTCAAATATACATATTTGTGCATAACTCAGTAACAACAAGTGTTACACTCTTCATATTTGGTATGATGGGATATGACGCCACATATTGTACCTCATTAATTATGCACATATCTAATTTTGAGCGAGCCAATAGAGCAAGAGGTCTGATTTTTGGTATATAGGGATAACTTAGCAATACAATTTTTTTGACAAAATGTCACGTGACCTCAATGACCTTTGACCTGAAATATACATATTTGTGCATAACTCTGTAACCACAAGTGCTACACCCTTCACATATGGTATGATGGGACACCTTATGACGCCACATATTGTACCTCATTAATTATGCACATATCTAATTTTGAGCGAGCCAATGGAGCTAGAGGTCTGATTTTTGGTATATAGGGATAACTTAGCAATACAATTTTTTTGACAAAATGTCACGTGACCTCGATGACCTTTGACCTCAAATATATATATTTTTCCATAACTCCGTAACCACAAGTGGTACACCCTTCATATATGGTATGATGGGACACCTTATGACGCCACATATTGTACCTCATTAATTATGCACATATCTAATTTTGAGCGAGCCAATAGAGCTAGAGGTCTGATTTTTGGTATATCGGGATAACTTGGCAATACAATTTTTTTGACAAAATGTCACGTGTCCTCGATGACCTTTGACCTGAAATATACATATTTGTCCATAACTCAGTAACCACAAGTGCTACACCCTTCATATTTGGTATGATGGAAGACCTTATGACGCCACATACTGTACCTCATTAATTATGCACATATCTAATTCTGAGCGAGCCAATAGAGCTAGAGGTCTGATTTTTGGTATATAGGGATAACTATAGAATAGAAATTCTTTTTACCAAATTTCATGTGAACTCTATGACCTTTGACCTGATATATACGTTTATGTCAATAAATAAGAAACCACAAGTGCTATGTCCCTTATATTTAGTAGGATGGGAGACCTTATGACAACACATGGGTTGGAAGCAGTGGCCGACTGGTTTTGTGTGAGGCCTAGCAGCTAGGCGATGTTGCCGTTAGTGTGTGGGGGTTCGAATCCCGTTAGGGTTATAGTAAAATTTATATGCTTTACCTTATTAATTATGCACATATCTAATTCTGGGTAAGCGAATAGAGCAATACAATTTTTTTTCTCAAAATGTCACGTGACCTTATGACCTTTGACCTTGATTATACATATATATGCATAACTCAGTAACCACAAATTCTATACCCTCCAATTTTGATAGGATATTAGACCTTAAGATGTCACATCTTGTACCTCATTTATTATGCACATATGTATTTCTTGGCTGGCCAACAGCTAGAGGTCTGATCTTTTTTCCCGATTTAGAACCATAACTTAGACATGCCTCATGTGTTTCAAATTGGGAACAATGACATAGACCTATGTGCCCATAGATCTCAACATATACACTCTAGTGATACTTCTTAATGACCACATTTCCCTGCCCTATCAAGACTAATACTCCTATTACAAGTGGGGACTATGTCTTTGTCAATGACTTGTTTGCCATATTTTCAAACATTGTAAAGCAGTTACAGCTTGTTGGACGAGTTGACATTCATATGACTATGAATTTATCAACGATAGACCCTCGAGAAATTTCTCGACGGTCAATGTATCAACCAAATAATAGTACAAACAAGTGGATCTTACATCTGTTACTTTTTACAGTATTTCTCTCGTGCATGTTCCCAAGACATAACATGTCACTTGACCAATTCAGATTTTTTCAAAACATGAGGACATTACTGCATTAATTGTAGAACAAAATTCAGAATGATCTTAGGTTTAATTTTATGGTGTGTTTTATGCTGTCAATTTTAAAGGTATACAGTCACCTGTAATCTAAATATGCCCATATATGGTCAAAGGGGCGTTACTTGTATTCAAAATGCCCATTTGAAGGCACTGTTTTTAAAAAGCCCACCCGTTTAAAAATCTGTGATGGGTTAGATTTTCTCTTTCCATGGTAACTGTGGCAAATTTTGAACAGGTGACAGTATACCTTTAATGTGACTGACATGAAGACACCAACAATAAAGTGTTTTGTGACTCTCTTCAATTTTTCTCAGACATCTTAAAGTGCAAGAATGAATGATTTGTGCGAAGTTTATGTGAACGTGTAAATTATGTCCCCTGCTATCGTATTTTAGCTATTATAAATAATAGGCGGAATATTTCACTTCCAGGTAAAAGGACCTTGAAAAAACAGCAAACAGCCTCGAAAGATGACAGCAAGATAAGAAAGTCAAAGCGAAGAAAATTACAGAAAACAGAGGATGCGGAGTTGGATGATGAGAGCGACTCCGATGATGAAGACTACAACCCTGAAAATGAGAAGGAGGAGGAGGAGGAGGAAGATGAGGAGGAAGAAGAGGAAGAAAGTGAAACGGCAAAAGCAGAGAAGGAAGGAGACAGTGATGATGATGATGATGAAGAAGAAGAGGAAGCGGAGGATGTTGAGATGGGAGGAGATGATAGCGAGAAATCTGATTCTGAGGAGGGAGAGGAGAGTGATGAGGAAGAAGAAAGTGATGAAGAAGATGAAGATGAGGATGAGAATGAGGAAGATGAAGGTACTTACGGATGAATTGTAATTCTCATCCTGCACTCATGTCACTGTTAATCATCTAAACATTTTGACAACTTATAGAGTTATCACACACTTATCTGGCCATTTTTCATAGGGTTAGTGTGATTGTGAGGTGCAGCGTCAGGGTTCAAGTTCAAACAAAGCAGGGTTCTCAAAAATTTTTGAAGTAGGCGGAAATTTCAGAAAAGTAGGCGGTTAGCTTCTGTGTGCAACCAGGTTCCCTGGGCGGGGGGGGGGGGGGGGTGGGTGGGTGTGTGTGTGTGTTTAAGTATTTTTTAGTAATTGAAGACATTTCTGAGCAATTTCATGCATTCTTATACAGTGTATAAAAGGCTATTCCAACATACACACAGGGGGAGGGTTTCAGGGACGGGGTACCCGTCCCTGTGGGCAAGAAATTTTTAAATTTTGAAGACATTTTGGAGTAATTGTATGCATTCTTGTATAGTATTAAAGACCATTTCAGCATACAGAATAATCATTACCATTGTCAATTACAACATGTTTTCAAGGGATAAAGTTTTTAAAAAACGCCAGAAAAATTAATTTGATCACTCGGGCCTGTCAACTGCATTCAGTTGACAAGGATAATAGCAAAATTTCACTAGACTGTTGTGTAGAATTATGTTTAGCTCATGACTTGAACAAACAATTTAAAATACATCATAGAATAAGGGTTTTCACAACCTAGAAAACGATCCGCTAGAATCCTGACCAGCCTGGCAGTACAAAGTTTTTTACTGATTTAAATAAACTTGATTGAAGATACAGTGAAATAAAAACAGTTTATTCAATTCAATGAATTATAGGAACACAATTTTCAGTGATTTTAATTCACTGTACTAATTTCACAATAAAACAAATCCGCGAGCTGATTATTGATTTTTTGGTGATGTTGAATATAATTGAAAAAGAGAGCTAAATTTCAGTGTTCATGTTTGATAAAACCTCAAACTAACGACACCGAACGCCAGCCTGTACTACACCGTGTGTGTACAAAGCACCGGCAGTCAATTGTAACATAGTACACACAACTCGATATCGGTCGACCTGAAATTTTACACTGTGATTGACATAGCGTTTCAAAAGTACTAAAAGTGAGACCAAGTAATTTTTTGTATGTTTAGATTGAGCTAAACCTCCCAAAACCAACAGACAAAGTCCTACTCTTACACAGAAAATCAAAGTTTTCAAGCGTCGACTTTCTCTTCCGCGATGCACACAACCACGGCTCCTCCACAAAATGCGATGTCGATCGACTTGAATATTGGCATCGTGATTGACCATGGATGGATTGACATGGTGTTTCAAAGTATGAAAAATGAGACTTAGTAACTTTTGCTAGCTTTAGATTTGATCAAAAACCTACCAAGCCCATCAGACAAGGCCCTACTCTTACGCAGAAAACCAAAGCTCTCAAGCGTCGACTTTCTCTTCCGCGTTTGAGAAACAAAAGTCGGCTTCATTCGGAAATGGTTGGCTATTCGCAGGCATAACTTAATTGTGTGTTAGTCCAATTTTCGGCTATACCCGATGTGAACGTCGGAATAATTCGGCCTGTGATCGGGCAAGCAAGGTTGACCTTGAGAGCGGCCCAGTATGAGTACAACACGTTCGCTGATCGCGGTACTAGAGTGATAGCAACAAGTTCACCGCGTAAATTGCTAGACTACATGATATAGCCACATCGGCACTTCTGAAATATTATCTCCGGCTTGCGAGACCACCAAAAAAATCAAAATATTGTTATCAAAACCAGAATTTCTGGGCCAGAGAGCGAAACAGTGCTGAAAAGTAGCCGGCCAAAATACGAAAGTAGCCGGTCAATTTGGCCGGCATCCGGCTAAAAATGAACACGCTGAACAAAGACTTGAGTTTTTCAGTTTTTGACGTATACATGTAGGTAAATGCCACTCCTGTTGAGGCCACATCTCCTAATATTTAATCAGAACTTTACACAAGCTCTACATTGTAAGTAAAGGATTTTAAAGCCATTTATGAGGATTTTTACCCAATGGAAACTGTTAAGATTATACCTCGTAGCTATGTCTTTAGACAATAGCGGAATCCAGAAAAGATGCAAATCTTGGAATTTTTAACATCAATAACCATTATACATACAAAGAAAGTATTTGATGTGATATCGGTAAGTTTACATCAGTGTATTCAGAACTGCATCTACAGCTTGATGAAATGATGTGCAGGTGTGTATTGGAGAAAAGCATAACAAACAAACCATGCTGGTTGTGTGAGAGTGTCAAATGGAAGCAGGGCAACCCCAAGACATTTCCGTCTGCTCATTTATAGCCAGACTTTAACTGAGATAAACACTTTGATTTCTTATATTGTGTGTTGAGTTGGCCAAAAGTAGATCTGAAGTGTCCCTTGTAAACCCCATCTTTTCAAAAATTCTCAGGAAACTGTTTTAGTTAGAAACTGTTTTAGATCAATTAACATTTTGGTGATTTTGGTGATTTAACATCACCTCATGCCAGATATTTTGTTTTGTCCCTTGTTACAATGATGTGTTGATGACGAGAAAGATGATAGAAGAAGACAAATGTTTCATTGTATCCATGTAAAGTGGTAATAAATATTTCTGTATATTTTGCTTTGTTTGGTTTTCAGAGTCGGAAGATGAAGACGGTGAAACAACAGAAGTGACAACATCAAGTGAAAAGTCTGATGCACAAAAGGTACATGCTATTGCTATCGCTAGATTATGATGTATGACGGAACAAAAATTATAACGTGCAATCACTTCTAGACGTAAAAGCAAACCTGCAGAGTGTATTCTGAATAGACAGGTATCCGGATTAGAAAGGTGTCCATTTGGTCAAGTTTTCAATGTTCTCAGAAGGGAAGATTAGGGGTTTGTGTTTCAGGATGCCCACAGGGACAGTTACGGTCATGCACTACAAATGTTGAGCATGACCAGGTAATGTCACATGGAAAAATCAGGAAGGAAATTGATCTCTTCCCTCTAAAAGCCCTTGACCTTATCATTTATGGTGAATTTTGTGTAAATGCAACCATTGGAAACGGAATCTCATTGCCCACTTTAATAAATACCAACATCGTGCAAAGATAGACAAATAGCTATATTGTTGTTCTTCATAGGTGTTGATCAGTTGTTGCGCACACTATATGAACATTGCTGTCAATAAATGCACAACGACATGTATGTCAACAGTTTCTGTATATTGATTGTTATCAATCAAGTGTGCACAAACATTGAGTTGTCAGACAAGGTGATCATGACATACAGTTGTTGAATGTATGTGTTTATGCAGAAACAAGTCAAATCAAATTGTATTTTCAAGATCAAGTCAATGAAGTCCCTTTTCTTTGGATTGTTTCATGATATTGATATTACCAAAGATTATAGGGTTTGTATTGTGTGTGAACTTTTATTACACAGCAGAAGTAATTGTGAAAATATGACCAATGTTTTATTAAATTCATAAATATTTCTTTGAATCTCGAAGAGTGGAAGCTCAGAAGATGGAGAAAAAACAGAAAAGAAGAAGAGAAAGAAGAAGAAAGCTAAAGCTGTAAGGAGATTTTACTTTAACGTGATTTCTTATGAAATTTAGGTTCTTACATGTATTTTTGTAGAGACCCTGGCAAGAAGCGAGTCAGGGTCTTGATTTTGAAAAGTATATCTCCTGATTTGTGGAGACAAGAAGTAGATTATAATCAGTCTATTGTATTGTCCAGTTGGCAGATTATAATCATGACAACAGTGTACAGCATCCCAGCCTTTGGTTCACAGAATTTGTCGTAAGTTCAACAATGAGAAAGTATGAATGTAAATAATGATGAGCAGTCAATGTCATGGGTGAGGGTTTGCGTCTTTGACACTAAAACTCTGATACCATCCCTGAAACCCTTTTTTGTTACTTTTTGCCACAGGGTGAAGTACCTGAATCAGGAGATGCCAAGGCTGCAGAGAAGTCAAAAACGCAGGAGACAGTGAAGAGTACGAAAACTAAGGTAATGTGTTGTGTTTGTTACATCCGTGTCCACAGGTTATAGCAACATTTGTTCTCTTCTGGTCCAGGTCAAATGCAAAATGTTAGATCAAAATGCAACTTAATTCTTTAACCGTATGATATTTCAGCAGGGTCCATACTCTTCTAGCAGGTCTTTTAAAAGTCCTTGTAGTTTAGTCCTGGAATGGCTTTGAATATTGGTTAGCCACCAATGATTTTCAAAAATCACAATATGATCGGTCATGATATCACAAAAATGATATATAAAATTATATATAAAGGTGATGTATTGTAATATTGAGACATGAACAATGATATTCCGGACCTCTAAAAGTCCTGGAAAATTTGCTAAAAGGGTCAGAGAAAGTTCTTTGAATCTTAGGTGAATTGCAGTTTATGGATCCTGATTTTTCAGAAATAAACACTGATATTTAGAGTATATCATGTATACTGACTGACAAAGAAGGGACAACATATCAAGTGAAATAGATCTTGAAGGAGATACTTTGAACAGCAACTTCACTATGTTTGGCTGGCTTTCAACCAAATTGTACGAACAAGGTTTGAACTGTACATGTAGGTCTCTGAAAGAAGACAGACCTAGAGCGTAATAAAAACCAGTGATTTTCAAAGTGAAAAAGTGAGAGTAATGTACGGCAGAGTCCGGCTTTGTATGTTTTCTATACTATACGTGCAGTTTATGCACTCACAATGGTTGAGTCAGGGGTAGGGCATCTCAGAGAGGTGGTGTAGAAAGCCAGATTGTTTAAGATTTTGAGACCATTATTAAGATTTGAATGTTGCCATAGTGAAACCAATTTTTTTGTCCTGCTCATAGTTTTTCATTCACACTATTTGTGAAATTATGTTTTCAAATACAAGAGATTGCTGATTGTAGAAACCAGCAGGTTCTTATAAGAAAGACAAAAGGCTGGTCTTTTACAGGACTGTTAGAAAATAGCACCCAGTCAAGTTTTTATCAAAACATTGTGTTTTGCTCCAACAGAAACAAGTGAAAAAGAAGCTTAAAGGTGGAGTTATAATTGAGGACCTTCAAGAAGGAAGTGGCAAGGTTGCCAAGCCAAATAGAATGGTATGTAACTCACTGTCAATGTCTTGTTAAACTTTATTATCATTTGCTGTTTTCTGGCTGTGTTTTTATGACTTTAAGATGTTTACAAATTTCATTTGCACTCCATGTGCAATATATAGTGGTTTACATACTATACAAATGCGCAAACAAATCTAGTTCAGAGACAATACACTGAAGTTCCCATATTTGAGTCCAAAAGTTATTGCATTTGAGAGCAAAATATTTTACGAAACCAATGAATAAGCACACAGTCGCTCATGGTTTGACACACAGCGAAGGCTGCTGTAGGCATTAGATATATTGGCCAATTTATCTTATCTGCCATATATCTTGACAGCCTTTGCTGTGTATCGAAACAAATGCGACTGTGTTTTCAATGCTATGGGTAGCCATTTTGTACTGTCATGTGATTTCCATTTGTCTTTTGGTGAAAAAGACATGAATAAAATCATTATCCCCAGCAAACATGGTGAAGAATTTTCTCTGCAAAAGACAAAAAATTATCAAACACGTTGAATCTTTTTCCTCAACAGCACAAAAGGAAAAAACTCGCCAAAAATTGCCCACACACGAGAGCAAAATGGCTGAGCAAATGACGTCGAATGAACTTTGCTCAGCAAATTTCTCTCTTGTGTGGCAGGCTTGGGGGCATTTAAAGCTAGCACTAATCATTGTAATTGGCTTATATTTCCCAGGAGACACTGCACAAACATTATTGTTTTGTAATAATTTTTTCAGCTCGCAGTTTACTACAGTGGCAAACTTGCAAAGAACAACAAAAAATTTGACTCTTGCCTGGACGGCAGACCATTCAACTTTAGGCTGGGCAAAGGAGAGGTTATCAAAGGCTGGGACATTGGATTTCAAGGTACGGATTCTTTGCTGTGGTAGATTACCGAGTGGTCTCTAGGTGTAAATGTGTGTGAGCTCCAGGGATGATTGCAGGTTGATTTCATAGATACCCATGTAGTCAAGAGATGTTTGGTGGTCTATTTCAAGGTATATGTAAGTGTATGTTTATTCGGGATTTCAGAGGCTAAGTAGATTTCAAAATTACGGGTAGTGTGTATATAATGTACTTGATTGTATTTTGATTTCTGATTATTTCTTTGTGTGGTTTGGAAGACAGAAGTTATTAGATTCAGTGAAAGTGGAAGAACTTCGTTTTCTTTCTTTCTTTGGAAGATTAAAATTTGAGATATGTTGTTCTTTTGATTGACAGGTATGAAAGTTGGTGGCAAACGAAGAATAAGTATTCCGCCAAAGCTTGGGTAAGCTAATATCACAGTCATTATGATTGTCTTCATTTGCACTTAATTTCAGTCCCTCAGTCAGTCAGTCAATCTAGTCAATTGCAGATTCATGTTCATAGTACAGGTTTCGTCTAAGAAGGTACCGTTGTATATCTTACCTCCAAGGTACATATTATACATCTGTTAGTTTGTCTTTGTTCTTTATATACTCCTTTACCATGCTCACTGTAAAGGAGTATATATTTATATATTTATATACTCCTTTACCATGCTCACTGTAAAGGAGTATATATTTATATATTTATATACTCCTTTACCATGCTCACTGTAAAGGAGTATATATTTATATATTTATATACTCCTTTACCATGCTCACTGTAAAGGAGTATATATTTATATATTTATATACTCCTTTACCATGCTCACTGTAAAGGAGTATATATTTATATATTTATATACTCCTTTACCATGCTCACTGTAAAGGAGTATATATTTATATATTTATATACTCCTTTACCATGCTCACTGTAAAGGAGTATATATTTATATATTTATATACTCCTTTACCATGCTCACTGATACCTCGAAAAGACGAATTCACTATTGGTGAAAACTTCTAAAATTTGTTGAATGTTTAAATGAAGCAACTTTTGTGCTTTTGCAAGACATACTCTTGATCATTAAAATGTGAGGTCTTCAACTTTTGTCAGTACGCCAACAGATAGGTTGTTCAAGATGAGGCTAGCCTGTCAACAGCACAGGTCTGAGCAGATTATGCCAAATTCTTGACAAATTCTTTGGTACAGAGTCATATTACTTTGCTTTTCACAAACGAAGCATCATATTTTGTTGATGTTTTGTTCCATGTGCCTCCTGCCAGAGTTATAGAGTGATATATGTATGTAGCATCATTGGAATATACATGTATATGTTACATGTAGAAATACACAAACTTTGTATACTGTGTTTAATATTAGCTTCTGTCATTAACTATGTTTAAATACAGTAAAATGTAATGCTCTTATGTGATTTCTCTCTCTCTCTCTCTCTCTCTCTCTCTCTCTCTGTTATTCATTTCCTTAAATGTTTACGTTTTGCACAGATATGGGAAACAGAGGATGGCTGATATACCTCCGAACAGCCATCTTGTTTTTGAAGTGGAACTCAAGGGAGTCAGTTAGAAGGCACCAATTTGTCACCATGACAACTCAAGCCAGTCCAAAGCTCACTGCCATGGCGATGATGATTGTTCTCAACCAATCACATCGCAGATGCCAAGGATTGGATGGTTGGCTACAATGGACTACTTACAGCAGACAGTGATGTAGAGATACGTGTATTTCTAGATCAAAGTGTTTTGTTTTCGTTTACCATGACCTTTTACATGAACTTGAAAGCAACAACTCTGGAGTTAAACTGGAGCAAATTTCGGACTATTTAAAGATTTTTATAGGTTGAAACATTTTCTATTTGTTATTTCTTTGCAAAGTAAACAGTCAAGACATTCCATAATAGTTTGTAAAAACCGACAGAATGGGATCCATAAACAATTATCTTTGATGTACAAGAAAGATGTACAAAATATCCCCGAGCCTACACATGTTAATGAAAAGCTACAAATGTTATGATGCTGGGTTGTGATTGACATGCCGGAAGATAGTTCTGAAAAAAGTTTTAGTTTTATTCAAAATGTGAAATAACATGCAATTTTGTATGTTTACTCGATAGACAATAGCAAGGCCCTTTTTGTAACGTTCAGTGGATTTCACCATACTGTCAAAGTGTGCGATCTGAAAGAGAATGTTTGATTCAAAAGGATGTGGGTCAAAACTCAGCACACCATTTATTGCAGTCTTCATGTTATAATGTTCCTTTTTCATAGGAGTTTGTCTTCAATAAAACAAGCAATAGAAAGTATTGTGACTCCCGCGAGATTTACATGCACATGCTATATTTGCATACCCCAACGCCATACGGTTTGACATGAGGATAGTTTCAGATTCAGATTCAGATTCCAAATGCAACCAATTTACCTTCCAGCGCTATATCTATTCGTAGGGGATGGTGTAAATATCCATCCCCTTGCTGGTGCATTCGTTTTTGGCAATGTCAAAGTTTATCTGTTGATAATTGGGTGACAGCTCCACAGATTAGTGACTTCTGCTTGCCTTGGCGCATTAAGCTGTCAAATGCATTAGATAATAGATTCTGCACAATGATGGAACTTTTTGTAAGTTTGTCTGTTTTTTACATCCATGGTTTGTCAAAGGACAAAGACATGACACAATGAAGGCGAAAAAGAAATCTTTGTAAAACCAGTGCTAAAATAAGACCAAAACACCAAAGGTTGGCCGTATAAATCTTTATTTGCCATATATGTATCATAGTCAAACGTAAAATAAAATAGTACATGTACCAACAAGATATCTGTTCTGAGACCAAGACACCTCTACTCCGCTCGCACCCCGGATGGACACGTATGCCCGGCACGTATGCTATCCTCCATGCAGGTATGTATGTTGTCTAAAGTCTGCATAGTGCGCCCCCAAAGTGTGCTGGTGCATTTCACTGGAGCGCTCGTCAAAGAGCTGTCTCCAATCTGTACAATGTACATGTACGCAAACCATTTCCCCTGGTCTTCACGCGTGTGAGCCTCCCAAGATGCATTGTATTCGTGCGAAATCGGAATATTTTGACCTTTCTTTGAATGACTCCGAATTTATCTTGCATACCTTTCTGGTTATGTCCGTCCTTTTTGAAGTATTTCTTTCTGCTTCCATCTATTTGTCGCATTGGTCTGTAAGAGCCGCCCGTTGCTGACAAAAGATTGTTTGACTTCGCACAATGCTCATATCGACCCATGAATAATAAAAGCCCGTTAGCAACGTTTTGTAGAACAAAAGTGAAATGTCTATTGGGCGCACGAATACAGATAGTCCGTAACGGGCTTTCAGAAGAACTCGAGATAAAACACACTTCAATTCGTTTAAACAGACTGAAAGGATCAAACTTAGTTCGTCTTTCAAGCGATGATTTTCCTCAGTCTCGGCTTAAGTAGGCGTTACGGAAAGACTTGGTAAGTGCCGTCGCTGTTGACTTTGAAGGGTTTCCTAGTAAAATCATTCTTCTTGACTTTTTGAAGAACATACACCTTCATGGGAGGATGAAATCGACTTTTGGCAACGTTAACCCGTACACTAAGCATTGTCCCTGTTTTCATACCAATTCTGCTCGTCTTTGCAATACCCTTCTCCCTCCAAGCCACCAATCAGCCTCTTTGCACTCAGACTCAGAATAGAAACTCTTGTAGGGAATGACGTCGTCGTTGGTCAGATCGTCAAACCTGAATGTAGAGTTGGCATCGAATGTAAAACGGCAAGGTCAGGTGGACATTTTCTACTGTTTCAGGGTGATGAGGGACTCTGCTACCACCAAATTTTTATGTGCTCAACAGTTGTTATTGCTGAGAAACAGTGCCACAAACTGATAACCCTTTGAGGGAGGTAACTTTTCCCACCAAAATTTTAGTGTTACCAAAAATTTAAGACTTTTTTTAGTATTTTTTGGATAATTTTGAGCAAATGGGCATCATATTTCATAGGCTACAATTTTTTAGCAAAGTTTTGGCAAAATCTGAAAAAATTGACTGGGGTATATTTTATAAAGGCAACAAAAATTCTCTTTGGCGCTAAACAGGACAAATAGTGGGCCTCTGAACGATGAATTATCAGCAAAAAATATATATACATAAAATTTCCCCTCACAAATCAATCACTTTTACCTTCCCCTTTACAAAAGCTACAGCAACGCCGCAACAATTTTTCCGGCTGAATGGTAGCGTACTACCTTAAACCAAAATCGCGGACACTTTGCAAGACTGATACTGAAACTTTTACATACTCAAACTTTCCTAAAGGAGTCTTTCAACCATTCTCTTCCAAATCAGTAACTATAATCTGGGGTAATCTCGCAAAGTTTGGTACTAGAGAAAAAAATTACCCAAGATTTATAGATGTTTTAAATTCAGAATGGTCGCCATCCCTGTGTTAACTCTATCGAGAAAAATGAAATTTTCGATTTTCGAAAAAACTAGCTAAGACGATGAAATTTTTTCTTACACCAAGAGCTTTAAAATGGGCCACCACAAGTGATAGATCAGGAAAGAATTGTGAAAGTTTGAGAATCCGAATATCTGTCCCCGAGGCGCATTCTACCTGAATTTAACCGACAGAAAAAAGTTCTGCTGTTTTCAAATTTCACTGCGCGGAGTTAGTACTAAGCTCTACCGTACAAACAGCGCCACCAATGAAACGAATATCTCAACAAAAGCGGAATCATGAATTTTACATTCATATAAGATCGATTCGAATTGAGACGATTGTTTAGGAAACGACAAAATTAAAACAAAGATAAATAAGATGAAATAAAAATATAATGAAATCGTAAATGCTCCGTTTGTCAGCATTTTCTTTTAAATCAACCTTAATTCCATAAATTTGATGATTAATCGATGTGTCTAAAAGTGCACGGACCACGTTTACGACTGTTTTTAGGGTTTCATCGCTTGATCAGTTCTTGCGTGACAATAAGTAGGGAATTGAAAGTATCATGCAATCTTCCCCACATCCTTTCCAGTCTCAAAAGCGACCAACAGTCGGACATTCCTACTTGCTTGCGACTATAGTTCAGAGTGTTCAGCAAAGCGCAGGAGGCAGCCTAATTAGGAACGAATACGCAGGTCGAATTTGACAGCCTCACGGTGTTGTCGTCACTTCTGAAATCTACAGGGTAATCAAGACATTATGACAGTTCAACCATTGTCACGTTCATGAGATCTCGTCATTTGTCATCAATTTTGTAACGTCTATGTCAATTTTTGCCGTATCTTGCAACTGCCCATACAGTTCAGACGCTGTGGCGTGCAGTATTACGCACTGCAGTACTAGTTGTACATGCGTGTATGTGCATTAATGTAGTTGTCCCGTGAAACGACGTACCTTGCATAAATTGTAAAATAGTATTTATCTCTCCTTGTTTTTCATAATTTGGAATAAAAATATTAAACATCTCAATGACATTCCAGTAATTACTGTTTCTCACGAATGTGAACTACATTTTACGTTGAGTCTGACCACCGGTCTAGTCAAACATATTTTCTTCACAGATCGCGTGACTCTGGCAGTTTATGTAATGCACGTTGCCTGCTGAGCATATATTAATAGTACGCGACAGTATTGAACACTGTCTTTGTGGAGTTTTCCTTCCTTTTGAAAGCATACTGTGAAACGTTGAGTCAGAATCCAGACCATTAAGGTTTCTTGCCGTTCTTCTGGCAGCGTTACCGTAAAAGCTAAAATAGTTGTTTTCTCGGTTTTGTGAGAGTTTTGTTCGCTTGACGTCGAGTGACAGAAAGTGTCTTAAAAACGCCTTGAATCTGAAAAGGGCATGACTTGAAAATAAACCAAAAAAGTTCTTTCTTTCAAGCCGGCTTCAAACATAAATGAAGCACTCGAAGAAAAATGACAGTTGTATTCTAATCAAGAATATTGAGTGAAAGCGACTTTGACGTCTGACAGAACCGCTAATTTAGATTTCCCACCCTCGCTTTGAGTGTCAGTATT
The DNA here is from genome assembly GCF_041260155.1 of Ptychodera flava. NCBI lineage: Eukaryota > Metazoa > Hemichordata > Enteropneusta > Ptychoderidae > Ptychodera > Ptychodera flava. Next base: position 18,933,039 of record NC_091948.1, on the reverse strand, counting down.
AAAACGAAATGGCTACAGAATTAATGCCGGAGACACAAGTTAGGACGCCATCTGTTCCGCAGCCTATTTTGAAACCACGCAATCCATACATCATACACGTGAAACTGGAAATCTACGAAGCTGTAGAAATTCAAATTACATGTAGACCAAAACTAGCGCATACCCCGACATTTATCTGCTTTCATCAAGAGTAAGAGTTAAGAAAGATTGCATGTTTCACATTGGTTACAGCAAGTTGTCTCTAAACTCCAACCCATCACCTTTGAGACTATTATTGTCAAGCGATGTGACAAAGCATCATCGTGTGGACTCTTTGCTGTTTCAAATGATTTCAAGGGGGATTTCACTGTGATGGTCCGTTTATATGCCAGTGTAGGTGAAGCTGAATTACTCCGAGAAGAGATGTGTTTTCTCCGGATTTTGGTCACATCTTTGCTATGATATCAAAATCCACTTTTAATGAAGGCGACTCCATATAACGGGCCGCTCTGACTTCGGTACCCGCGAGTCCCTGGCATGGACTTATAACTTCAGACACATGCCCAGGGATATTGTTGATTTTATACTCAGTGTTATTCCTTCTTCATCTTGAAGAAGACATTTTCGGAAGACATCTCAAGCGTTCCGACGTTTTAAATCTGTACCGATTCCAGACAAATCTTTCAACTATAAAAAATAATTCAGCGGTTCTAATACATGCCTAAACGAACCTGTGTGTGAGTCAGTTTCCTTAAATCGGTTAAGTTCTCTCATTTCGAGAGTTTGACGTTTGATTATCGGTAGATTAATTCGGAATATGATGATTCTAGTTCTCTTGTTCAGATTAATTGAATCGATCAGTGAAGATGCTTCATCGAGAACTAAGATGGTTGTCTTTAATTTCTCGCAAACTCGTCTTTTGTAAATAAATGCAACAGATTTTTTTTAAAACAGAAGTGAAAATATTCGACTAATTTTTATCTCACTTAGATCTCATAATTCGAATATTTCATGCCCGTCTCACCCGAAGGCAAAGTGTATTCTGTCAGTTTTACCTACATAAATCTGATGTTTTGAATGTCGTTTTGTCTAGCCGTATTCCACGGTCAAGGCATTGGGAAGCATACGTAGGTGTCAACTTTACAAAGCCAGGGTTTACAGAGGAAAGGTGGACACACAGACATGCGCGCGGACACTCCAATTTGTAGGTGAACAGAGAGGCAATGATATAGATGAACAAAGAGGGGCGGGCATGGAGAAATACAAAATAATCAGATATACCAAAGATACTTGCTACTTTACCATGACACTTTACGATCCTGTTCGCCATAAATCGAAAGAACAGACCGGATTCAAAGCAGGACGTGGTGTACCTAGCATGTATGCATGTCGCCAGCATAATTTCCATAATCTAAACTTATCAAAAATGGTAATGTCGACGCATGTAAATTTTAATAAAAGCTATTCGATTCATAATCGTATTTAGTTTTTTATCGACTTTCATGTCAGTTTTAATTGTACATGTAAAGCGGTAAAGAAAACGCGGTTGTGCAAATACCCATGATGGTAGAAGTTAAACCTACATGTTGCTTGTGAAGTTACAGACGGATTCGTTTCATCATTGAATTTTTGGGCGATGTACTTTAAATCTCCTGGCGTCTCGAGTCACTTCTTAGAGCATTAAATGGTGTCAAGTGGAAATTTCTTGACCTCAAAGGTCACGCTACAAAATATCAACAATTAGTTTGACATTATTTTCTTCTTAACCAAGAGTGTACAAGCCAAAAAGGCCTGTCATGAGCTTGAAAAGCGTCGAAGAGGGGGACCTGAAATATCCCAGGCAAATCCTCAAGGGTTGCGAAATGTCTAATGCGAAATCTCTTAAACCGTGAGTCAATACAAAAAGCACAGAACGACAGTATGGGATCGTTTATGTCAAAGATGTGCTCCTTGCAATTGTAGGCTGCTACGATTATTGAAATAGTTACACATTTTAAAATGTGAAGCAAAAACCATTTGTATAAGGATCCTTTCATAGTTCACTGTGGATACTTAACAGGATTATTTTTAAAGTGCATGAAGTGTTGGGAAGGACTTTAAATCTTAACTCTGAAAATCGGTCCACAAATACTGAAACTAAGTAGACCTACTGAGTGAGAGCTTGATAACGTGGTTAGTCTGTCTGTACAGATCCTGGTATAGACTTGCCCATTTACCGCATGCATTCCAGTACTTGATTCACATTAGTTTTGTACATGACGAATCACATTATACGTATTTCCTAATTGATTCGTTGTAAACACATGGACATGTGTATCATCATAACTGACAGATGAATGCTAACACTTATTAACGAAGTGCCGCAAAAAAAGACAGACTTGTAATGAGTGAAACACGCTTAGTTCTGACTATCTGTACGTCATAATTACATTTCACCAATTCCTGGGACAGAGTCCACACTTAGCCGAGTCACAACATTCTGTTTTGATTCCGACGAATTCTTGTATGATCCAACTTGTCATGATGTCTCCTGAAACCACGGTATTTGAAACACGTGCCTACCGCCAGCCTTTTAGCAGAGGTTTCCTTCCTGCTTTGGGACACACAGACAGCAGGGATTGAGTTTAATTAAACAATTCTGACACAAACCCCTGGTAGCATGGTTTCCGTCTCACTCCATAGAGCTGCCATTTTTTGACCACCAAGGATAAACATGCACTTGTATATTAGGGATGTTCTTGACACTTTGACATTGCGTCCTCCGTCGCATCTTCTGTAATGTACGAAGCATTAAAGGTAGGATGCGCCTCCGAGACAGATATTGGGACTCTCAAACTTTTTTACAATTTTTTTCTGATCTATCACTTGTTGGAGCTCATTTTAAAGCTCTTGGTGCCAGGAAAATGTTCGCAGCCTTCGTTTTTCGAAAAAAAAAAAATTATTTTTCTCCAACGCAGGGATTGCGGCCATTTTGAACTGACAGTATCGGCAAAACTTGGGTAATGTGTTTCTGTAGTACCAAAATTTGCGCGGTGACCCCCAATTTTTATTCTTGATTTCGAAAGACAATGGCTGAAAGATTCCTTCAAGAAGGTTTGAGCAAAAGTTTTAAACATTTCACTATCAAGGCGCTTACTACCTTAAATGAATCGACGTAGCTTTCCATCCCAGCTTCATTATGCCATAAGCCCAATGATAGAGTCAGTGTAGCCCAATTCGGCACACGGCGGAAATAGAAAAAAACAACCTCTTGAATACGGACTAATATTTCCTGAAATAAGGATACATATTTTTACAAATAACTCTGTGATCTCTCTGTCCATCATGACATTTCACCACAAAATAACGATTAGGGTTGTATGGATAATTCTACCTTGCCCTCGTGTGGCTGTTTTTCGGTCGCCCCAATTTTTCGTCCAGCATTCTAATTAGTCTCATGGGCAACCGAGACTGTCGTTCGATCTCAGAGGCGATAGACGTCTCGTCTCTGTCTGCCGCGACAGGAGACACAATTTTCAAATTTGCTATTATGGTTGAAATTACGTGGAATATATTTTTGAAATTACCTAGAATTCATTGTGTCTGGTCAATATTCAGAGCGAATAAATGGGACTGTTTTCCTATTACCGGTTGTTGACTGTCGGCGCGGAGAAGTGTAATTGCGTCGTTGCGTCGTTGGTTAACGGACGGTAAAGTACAGTTTAGTGAACTACTACGAGTGCCATTTATCCTCTCTGTAAATTCCTGCCTAAGAATAGCGACGACACAAAAACACTGCTGCAATACAGCAGACGATAACCTCGAAGATTGAGGCTCTGTCATCTGTGTTCGAAAACTTTCTCGGAGACGGCGGAACATTTGTTTGATTTGTAGCTAACTCTACCATTGATTTGTGTTAACTCTAAAGGGAAAATTAAATTTTCGGATTTTCGAAAAGCTAAGAGGGTGAAAATTTTTCTTACTCCATGAGCTTTAAAATGAGTCCCCTCAGGTGTATATCAGGAAAGAATACTTTGTATACTTTTGAGAGCTAGAATATCTGTCCCAGAGGCACGTTCTGCCTTAATATATTCAGAAACATGCCAGTTATCTTATAATGAATAGAAATAATTCACTTTTTATCTAAAATGGTGATGCATGTTGCCCTTAGCAATCTTAAGAATCCTGAAAAGAAGATACGGGACACAGTGATTGCTCAAATCATCAAATGATCATATTTGATTGTCGCCGTCATACATGGCCTTGACCACAGCGCCCTCAAATCCCTGCCACCAACAAATGACATTAATGAGTACTTGTTGTCAGTTTTGAGTGACGTATGCCATCGGAAGTGTTCATGCGGCTGTTTTAGAAGTATGGAAATGTTTGAAGACAGGCTTAGAACAACTGTTACGCATTCTGTCACTACCACTGATCTCATTACATGTGATTTCTTTACTCAGAAGGATAGATCATAATTTATTATTTAAGTCAACATTTGCACGGTACTCAAGTACTGTTAGGCTGAGCTGACAATAAATATTAAAAGTTTCCCCCTTTCAAAATAGAAACTGTGTTTTCACTCTTGTGTTGGTTGTAATGTTCCTGTCTCTCAGAGAAGATTTCAAGCGCCACTTGGATTGTGTTGGACCTGGATGACAGCACGGTTTGGGTGAGTAATTTCAACCATGGCGGTCCTCTGGTGGCGTGTTGCGTGCGTATCTGGCAACCCCACAACAGCAGCACTTCTATTAAATTATCTGATCTATTGTTAGATCTGTCAAGTTGCACTCAACAGTAACAAAAACATCACCTCTGCGACAATAGCCTCATTGTAGAGGTTAACCAAAATAAAAGGGGGTTACTTTCGCCGCCTCCGATTCGATTTAACTCGCTCGGGGAAGAAGTGACAGCAAACTAAATTGACTGACACTGCTCAGTGAGGCAACTAGCGGGCAGGGCAACGCTGCCGTGACTTGGCGAGCAAATTGAAAGGGACATCAAATCATGAAATAACTGCATTAATTTCTGTAATTGAATGAGCAAGATTGACAAGCCTTAGACCGTCTCAGTAGTACTTGAATTGTGCTGGAACAAACGTGGAGCTGCTTTTTCCCCCTCCTAGGGTCTAGACTTCAGCCTTCCTTCTGTCTATTAACATTTTTGTCTGGCTGATTCAGTTTGACGTCACGTCATATCGCCGATAACTTGTCAGTTTACGGATCGCCTGCAGACAACAATCGAGCAATTCGCGTCTATTGTGTTGACAATCAACCCGGCGGTGGGAAACTCTCATTGGTTTTGTTTTCATTTCAATTTTTCCCTGACAGCTGACGTTTCCGTCGTTAGTCAGATATTGCCGAGACGTGCGGCAGTCAGTGTAGTTGTCTCTTTAATCGCCTCCAAACAGTGCTTGTATTAATAATCGTTTCTTGGATGTAATATTTTACCTCGAATTTATTTCGACGCGACCGATTTTGTAAGTGCCCCCGATTTACATTTGAAACATGGTGATATCAAAATGTTAACTCACAATTTGAAATGATTAATAATGACTATCAAAAGACATATATTCATTGAAAGACTGTCTACATTTCTTCAAAGGGTCTACAGGTATGCTAATACAAAACTAAAAGCATAAACATATGCATAATGTCCGTGTCCGCGTTTTGTCAGTGAACAAAACAAACAAAACAAACAAAACAAGACAAATTCAAAGTACAGCGTTCGAGAAACATACACGGGATTTGTGAAAATATTGGCGTTCATAACTGATATTTTGCCCCGTTCAGCCGGAGAGAAGGTTTGGGGTTGATTTTAACTGCTTTTATAATTCTGAAACTGAGTAGCCACTTAAAACGACGGACATGGTTCGCAGCATTTTCTTGATTTGCGCGCTAATTGGATTGTTCCGAACTTGAAGGTTGAAGTAAAGTGGGAGTATCTCGTAATCTACCATTATCAATCAAGGCCATGTGATTGGCACGATTCATTTACCCGACACAATGAGCATCGAACGCATAAATTTAAAACGTTGTGCTTAAAGAGGTCTCGCTGTCTCGGTTGCTATTAAAATTGAAAAAAAAGTGATCACACAAAATTAACAATTAGTTATCCATCTTGTTCTAAATCTCACCCCTTAAGCAATATTGAACATTTTTTTCTGTACAATTCTATTGGCAAGGTGACGCTTTAATCCCGGTATGAACCTGCCTAAATCGAAATGGATTACAAATCTATCAACCGCATGATAACCTTAGGGTACTTTCAATATACCGTGTAACAACAGATGCAGTTTTGCAGTCAGCTAACGAATACTATGCTAGGCTTTTATCACTTTAACAACCAAGTTACAAAAAATATCAGATAGTTTAGTCTAATTTATTATTTATAACTGTTTGGGTACAGTAACTCCCAGTTATAACACCGCAATTGTACCAATACCACTAGCTTTTAATGTTTTGTCAACCATTCTTTGTTTTGCTAACCGTAACCAAGACTTCTACACCTCATCAGGTACCAGACTCGATGACAATCGCCGGATCGCACCCACCCAAGTACTCTACAGTTTTTGATATCTGCCGCCATACTTCATCCTAAACTTTGTGATATCAGTCGCGTATGGGTAACCCCGTCTAACTCAAATCCCCAGCTACGGAGTTGGCCGGAGTACCGTACTCGACTGAATCTGTCAGGCCTACGCCATTACTGTATGGACTTCGAATCGCCGCAGTCCTACTCGAACATCACATTCTACATTATAACTGTCTTACACCATTTACCATATTCTGCTGCTTGTCCCAGATTATCGTATTGCTGTTTTGCAGCATTTTTAACACTGAATCATTGTAACCAAAGACCGCAATAATCAAACATATTGTCTACATTTCTCATTTCTCTAACTATTTTTCGGCTTTCAATACTGCCTCAAAACGCGACCACTAAGCTGTTTCATCTTCTATGCCTTTGTCTCTTGTAGCAACAGTTTTACTAAGCGATCTATCCACAGCCAAATAGTACGTGTATGGTCTCTGTATCTCACTGGCCATTCCAGCAGTTATTGAGTGTACAATCGCTGACCAAAATCACACTTAACCTAACGATTTTGCTCTTTAGAATTAAAAGAAAGCGTTCTACCTTCGCTGTGTGAAGTTTCTCTGCTGAAGATTTGACTTCATCGACTTTCACTGACTGAAGCGAAAACAAAAAACAAACAAAGAACAAAACAAATCCAAAAAACTCATCCCCTGAGGACATTCTATCCTCAATTACAGATTTAGCTTAATGAGTATGCAAAGTATATTCTAAGTAAACAGTTTATAGAATCATACCGTCTTGTACACAAACAATGAATAGGCATTAGACTAGCTACATTACTTTGACAAAGAGCAAAGACTCAGCCGTATAAGAAACAATATATATATATATATACATACATATATATATGTAATCGCTCCAGATGTTGATTAATTTTATTTGAGCGATATTCATCAGGTGTCGTAAAGTTTTTTGATCTACTGTTATTGTTCATGCAGATATTTGTTGTGATTGCTGACCATGTTCTTCTGATTGTCCTTTTGTGACAACCCTACAATAATATATCTTATTTTTCTGCTACCCTTCATGTATGATAGTGGAAAGTTTGAGCTTCATGCTTCGCATGCACCAGAGATCATTTGGGATACAAGTCCATACTATCAGCTTGGCCTCCTATCCCCAAACAGCGGGCAGAAACTTAAGTAACGCTTAATGTAAACAAACTATTAGTGACGTGTTATTTTAAGTGAAAGTGAACAAGTCAAACAGCGTAAACAGTCTTGAGACAGGGCTGGGTTTATCTACTTAGAGGGGATAAAGGAATTCCAAATGTTGCTTTTACATTAAATGGCATTAGAAGTGTGAAGTACATCCCCCATATGTTTTGTGTTTCCTATTGCAACAGAACAAAATGTACATCGATACCTTAGGGCAATTGAACTATATCACTTAACGTGCCCACTCGTTCTTTTGATTTTTGGTTTATTTAAAATTTGACTTTGCTCATGACCATGGGCATGGATGGCTTGGCGGTTTACAGTAGACGGCAAGGTGCCTGGGCAATAGACTACCGTTGACTGATAGCTTGAAGAGATCTGCAAGGTTTCATATGAGTCACGCGGCAATTGTTAACACTGCCTTTTTTAACTGGTATTTTTTTGCAGAAGAGGTAATTCACTCTCGTCGGTGTCGAGCGCACAATTTACATGGCGAGCAAACGCGACTGGAAAACTTAATTAGTTTACATGTGGTGCAGTCGGACGCTGTACCGTGAACGCTGGACGCTGCGACTTGAATAAACGGGCGAATTCCGCGCACTATGGGACTTTGAAACAGCTAGCGACATTTCCCCACTTGGCAGGCAATTGTCTGTATTGCCAATATTAAACATTTCCCAAATATGGCCAAATTGACCGTCTAGCCTGTATCACAAGCTATCCTCGATGGCATCTGTTAGCTGCAGTTGGGCAAGTACCATTCAGTGGTAGGGGTTGCAGAAGTCGCCAAACGCTGGCACAACAGATCCGCTAATCGTGTTTCTCGGGTCATCGGGGTCAAGCGAAGAAAAAACATTGACATAGCGCCACAAATAAACGCCCTTGTCCACGACATGCTGGACAATTAGAGACTCTAATCCCATCACTCAAGGGCTGTGTCACCCAAAGAATAATAGTTGAATCCAAAACTGGAGAGATATAGCCTTAAGCGCCGGAGAGAGCATCTCTCCAAATCTGACAGTGCCCAATGCAACACTTCATCTGCATATCGAAGCTGTAAATCAAAGTTTTCACTGTGTAGACGTGTACACAGACTCAAATGGAACAATGTACTACTGGTATTGGCGTTTGGTAACATCGCTGGGTAAGTCGAATCGCTGGCCACCGGCCATGTCTCTCGCTAGAGCAAACCATATCGCTTTAGGGGATTAACTAATATAGCATGTCGACTGTTTTCACACTTGAATGGGTTTGTCACCGTTGCACAGACACCAATGCTTCAAATTTCGCTTTATATAGAGCTCGGATCGGAAATCAGGTCGGTCGCGAAATTTAAGCGACCCATAAGCGCTGCACAAGTCCCCGCAAAGATAACGGTTTAATACGAAGTCATATTTGTGAGGATATCTCGGATGGTGACTGTGGTAAACATCGAATGCCCCCGTTACAAACTAAGAAGACAAAGTATGCGCTAGTGTAGAGCACAGTCAAACGTCTTTTGTATGAAATCAGAAAATATAAAGATCTGTCTTTAGGTGCGGCGCGTCATGTCTATGGCTAACAAGCGACATAGTGAACGCCGGCTGTATTAACTTCTATTGGCCTTGATTATTTCTTTATCGGTTGATATCTAAACGATGGCCCCCTTTATCCCCCGGGATAAAATAGAATGAAAAGGACAGCCTCCGCTAGATCACAAATATTTGACACAGTGCAGCTCGTTTGTTAGCGGAACAGTGTCAGCGTAGGGGGGAAACCCATCGAGTGAAAACGAAGCTTGGGAAGGCTGATGCGAAACACAGCGCCAAGCTGCCTTCACGTCCCGTCATTGTGTACTCATGGGTGCATCCAGGCGTGAAAGAGAAGATGGAAAAAGGTTGGACTTTTGAAATGATTATTGTGCCCGAAAAGCGAGGTGAATGTTGAATTAATTGCTTAATGTATCATGGTCTCTTAAACAGAGTTTGGTCACGTGTTGGACTGCGACGAGGAAAAAAAATTATGTGGGGCAGCCGTCGTTGAGGACCGTGAACATCACCGTTGTCCGTGCATTTGGCGCCAAAAATCGTAGTCAATGGAATTCTGCTTCGGTAAAAAAAATTCTGTGGCGTTAATGCTCACGGTATTTCAGAGGAGGACGCATGACAAGGCTTTATTTGATAATAATATTTGCCTAACTGCGTAAAAACTATGCGACCAGCCGCAATAAATATAGTGTGGGATCAACACAATTTTCACTAGGGACGGAGAGCGCGATCGTGTCTGTGAATAATCCTATTTTGGCATCGCGGGTCTGTACAGTTCGAGCAGCGCTTGCCATGATCCGTTAGATGTGAGCTGCAATTGTTTAAAATTGAGCTGCTAGTATGTTGATGTTATGCCAGTCTCCAACATGGAAAGTGCGATGCATGCAGTGACTGGCATGCTACGAAGCTCTTGGTAATACCACGCTCTACACGCAGCGTAACCCATCACCTTTGCCGTATTCGAGTTTTCCTCGACCTCTTTAGTGATAGCCCTACAACAGCAAAAA